>NC_057808.1:25522941-25538908 GCF_018294505.1 Triticum aestivum
ATCCAATCGATCGGCTTCAGTTAGCAGCAGTAGAGAAGGAATCGCTCGATCGGGTTCAGTTAACAGCCATTGATCGATCGCTCGGGTTCAGTAACGCGTAGCCTGCAGTGCAATCGCTCGGGTTCAGTTAGAGCCCAACGCCTCACTCGGGTTCAGTTAGAGCCAACGCCTCGCACACACGCGCGTATGTGTACGAGAGATACGCGCATCGCTCGGCCCCCGACCTCCCACTGTAACCGGGAACTCCCTGAAATTTTCCTCGCTCTCGCTTCTACCACGGTTTTTTCCGTCATGGACGGCCCAAAGAATGTCATGCAGCTGCGTCTCCGGCCCGCCCAGGACGAAAAGCCCATTTTCTGTCATGATTTTTTGTCATAGAAGTAGGAGCCCACCACATCTATGATGATACCGGGTTTTGTCACAATTATCGTCATAGAAGTGTCATATGTATGACAGAAAAAAAATATTGTTCGGCCCAAAATGTCACGGATGTGTCTTTTTGTAGTGGTACCCCAGAGAGAGCAGCTTCGATCCTTTGGCATAGACCAACTTAGGCCAAAAGCCTAAGCTTGGGGGAGTACGTATTTCTCACCGACGTTACACTCATGATCACACACTCATTCTAGTTGTCGGTGCTCATACTTTTTCATTGTACTATCCATGCTAGTTTATTTTCTTTTCTTGCTTTCTTCTTGTGTGTTTGAAAAAACTTAAGAAAAACCAAAAAAAATTAGTTGTAGCTTTTAGCTAGTTTACTTTCCATGCTGGTAGTAGTAGTAATTAAAAGAAAGCCCAAAAAGATTTCTCGTTCTTCTTTTTGTTTGTTGGGAGCTTTCCCATTTAAATAGTTTTATTTCCTTTTTTTTCTTTGGGGGTCGAGAGGAGAAGACCATGATGAAAATGTTGAAGTGGCTCTTATATGCATTAATGTTGAATTAACAAAGGGCCCATATTGCCTTGTCTTCTCCCTTGTATTAAAATGCTTGTAGATTCCAGCTTAGTCCAATTGCACGTGCACTATTACTATTATCCACACCGTTTGGTCGTGCAAGTGAAAGGCAATAATGACGATATATGATGAACTGATTGAGATGAGAGAAGCTGGTATGAACTGGACCTGTCTTGTTTTTGTAAATATGATTAGTTCATCGTTCCTGATTCAGCCTATTGTGAATGAAACATGTTTGCAATGACAATTAGAGATTCTAGTTGCTCATGCCATGCTTAATTAGCTAGGAGTTTATAATGGTTTACCTTGCGTGCCAACATGCTATTAAAATGGTTGTGATGTGGTATGATAGGGTGGTATCCTCCTTTGAATGATTCAAGTGGCTTGACTTGGCACATGTTCACACATGTAGTTGAAACAAAATCAACATAGCCTCCACGATATTTATGTTCATGGTGGATTATATCCTGCTCATGCTTGCACTCAATGTTTATTCATTTTAATGCATGTTCATGACTGTTGTCGCTCTCTAGTTGGTCGCTTCCCAGTCTTTTCCTAGCCTTCACTTGTACTAAGCGGGAATACTGCTTGTGCATCCACTTACATAAACCCCAAAGTTATTCCAGATGAGTCCACCATACCTTCCTATATGCGGTATCTACCTGCCGTTCCAAGTAAATTTGTATGTGCCAAACTCTAAACCTTCAAATGAAATTCTGTTTTGTATGCTCGAATAGCTCATGTATCAACTAGGGTTGTCTGTATCTTCCATGCTAGCCGGGTTATTCTCAAGAGAAGTGGACTCCGCTCCTCACTCACGAGAAAATGGCTGGTCACCGGGATGCCCAGTCCCATGCTCAAACCAAATCGAAATAATTGCAAACAAAACTCCCCCAGGATTGTTGTTAGTTGGAGGCACCCGTTGTTTCGGGCAAGCCATAGATTGATGCTTGTTGGTGGTGGGGGAGTATAAACTTTACCATTCTGCTTGGGAACCGCCTATAATGTGTGTAGCATGGAAGATATCGAGATCTCTTGGTTGTTATGTTGACAATGAAAGTATGCCACTCAAAATATTATCTATCTCTATTTTAGAAATCGAGCTCTAGCACCTCTACAAATCCCTGCTTCCCTCTGCGAAGGGCCTATCTATTTACTTTTATGTTGAGTCATCCTCCTCTTATTAAAAAGCACCAGTTGGAGAGCACCACTGTCATTTGCATCCATTACTAATAATTTATATTGAGTATGACTATGACTAGATCTCTTTTACCATGAATTACAATGTTTAGTCAGTCCTTGATCTTCAAAGGTGCTCTGCATTTATGTTTTGCGGTCTCAGAAAGGGCTAGTGAGATACCATCTTCTTATATCATATTATTATTGTTTTGAGAAAGTGTTGTCATCCGAGATTTATTATTATTGCTCGCTAGTTGATTATGCCATTGATATGAGTAAACATGAGACCTAAGTGTTATTGTGAATATGGTTAGTTTATAATCTTTGCTGAAAACTTGAATGCTGGATTTGCATATTTACAACAACAAGAGCAAACAGAGTTTGTAAAAGTTTTTCTTTATCACTTTCAGTTTGTCAACTGAATTGCTTGAGGACAAGCAAAGGTTTAAGCTTGGGGGAGTTGATACGTCTCCATCGTATCTACTTTTCCAAACACTTTTGCCCTTGTTTTGGACTCTAACTTGCATGATTTGAATGGAACTAACCCGGACTGACGTTGTTTTCAGCAGAATTGCCATGGTGTTATTTTTGTGCAGAAATAAAAGTTCTCGGAATGACCTGAAACTTCACGGAGAATATTTTTGGAATTTATAAAAAATACTGGCGAAAGAATCATGACCAGGGGGCCCACACCCTGTCCATGAGGGTGGGGGCGCGCCTACCCCCCTGGGCGCGCCCCCTGTCTCGTGGGCCCCCTGAGGCTCCACCGACCTCAACTCCAACTCTATATATTCACGTTCGGGGAGAAAAAATCAGAGAGAAGGATTCATCGCGTTTTACGATACGGAGCCGTCGCCAAGCCCTAATCTCTCTCGGGAGGGCTGATCTGGAGTCCGTTTGGGGCTCCGAAGAGGGGAATCTGTCGCCGTCGTCATCATCAACCTTCCTCCATCACCAATTTCATGATGCTCATCGTCGTGCGTGAGTAATTCCATCGTAGGCTTGCTGGACGGTGATGGGTTGGATTAGATTTATCATGTAATCGAGTTAGGTTTGTTAGGGTTTGATCCCTAGTATCCATTATGTTCTGAGATTGATGTTGCTATGACTTTGCTATGCTTAATGCTTGTCACTATGGCCCGAGTGCCATGATTTCATATCTGAACCTATTATGTTTTCATGAATATATGTGAGTTCCTGATCCTATCTTGCAAGTCAATAGTCAGCTACTATGTGTTATGATCCGGTAACCCCGAAGTGACAATAATCGGGGCCACTCCCGGTGATGACCATAGTTTGAGGAGTTCATGTATTCACTAAGTGTTAATGCTTTGGTCTGGTACTCTATTAAAAGGAGGCCTTAATATCCCTTAGTTTCCAATAGGACCCCGCTGCCACGGGAGGGTAGGACAAAAGATGTCATGCAAGTTCTTTTCCATAAGCCTGTATGACTATATTCGGAATACATGCCTACATTACATTGATGAACTGGAGCTAGTTCTGTGTCACCCTATGTTATAACTATTGCATGAAGAATCGCATCCGACATAATTATCCATCACTGATCCAATGCCTACGAGCTTTTCACATATTGATCTTTGCTTAGTTACTTTTCCGTTGCCACTTTTACAATTACTACAAAACTGCTACTGTTACTTTTACCACTGTTACTGTTACTTCCATACTACTTTGCTACTAAATACTTTGCTGCAGATATTAATGTAACGCCCACGATGCCGCTATATCTCCCACGTGTCGAGGCACGACTTAGAGGCATAACCGCATTGTGGTTTTGTTGCAAGAAGGGTCATCTTCACACAATCCCATGTAATGAACAAGAATGGGATAAAGAGTTGTCTTACAATCGCCACTTCACACAATACATAAATATAATTCATACATCATCCAAAATACACACATAGACCGTCTATGGTCAAGATCCAGATGAAAATAAGATAACCCCAAATGCTAGATCCCCGATCGTCCCAACTGGGCTCCACTACTGATCATCAGGAAAAGACACATAGTAACGACCACGTTCCTCATCGAACTCCCACTTGAGGTTGATCCCATCATCTGCACTGGCATCGTCGGCACCTGCAACTGTTTTTGTAGAATCTGTGAGTCACGAGGACTCAGCAATCTCACACCCGCGATGTCGTGGAATTGTCACGTCAGATGTCCTAGTGCAAGGACTTAGTTGTGGAGCCATCGCAACTAGGAAGCTTAAAGGGGTTAAACGGGACAAAGGAACGCGAGGGTTATACTGGTTCGGCCCCTTGCGGTGAAGGTAAAAGCCTACGTCCAGTTGAGGTGGTATTGATTAGGGTTTCGATCACCAGGAGCTAAACCGTCCTGCCTGGTTATCGAGTTTGGCTTACTTGTCCCTGAACCGCCGCCGGGTCATCCCTTTATATAGAGAGGTTGACGCCCAGCGGCTCTCAGAGTCCCGGCCGGCTCATAACAGTGTCCGGCTTGGACTCTTAACTATTCTTGCCTTACACTACAAGTTTCACCCTAACGGCGGCTATCACTACGGGCCTTCAGCCATCTCCGGGTCTTAAGCCCATTATTGACCCGCCATCTTCAAGTCTGGTACTGGGCTTCGCGTGATGACCATTATGACGTAACCCGGCCCCTCCTGGGCAGGTGACTCCAATGGTTATATCCTCAACATTAGGCCCCAGATTGATTTGAACTGGTTCATGTCAATCTTCAATCCCTTTGAGAGAAAATCTTCCGGCTTATATTTGTGCGAAGGTCCTAACCCGCCGTGACATCATCTTCTGGATTCCTGGTAACCCGCCATGACGTCATCTTCCATTAAGTTCATTTTTTTACTCTGTCATATCCCAACGGATCTTATCTTTAATGGCCATCCCGAAAATCGAGGCGTTTTCGTGGCACGATAATCACGTCGTGGCCTCCTCGTTTCTCGCGCCCACTCATCAACCGTATCTTATAAATAGGCCCGGCCCATAAGCTTTCATTCACCCCTCTCTTCACCATCTTCCTCATCTGTCGCCTGAAAGCTCGAGCTCCGCCGCCGCCGCGGATCTCCTCGTCTTCACCAACTCAGGCCGCTGCATCAACCTGACTCGACCAGAAAAACGCGACGGACCTCTGCAGTAGCTCTGCATCTGTAAGTTTTTCCCTCCCTGTTCCTCAGATCTGCATTAGTGATCTTCGAGTTCGTCGGTGTTCGTCGCCGTTCATCATGAACACTTGATAGATTCCACCTTTAACACCCTTTCCTAATCTTTAGACAGTATAAAACTGTTGCGGTAACTGTTTCGCACCCGTTTCCGAATGCACATAGATCCCTTTCCACTGCACAAAGGCCCCGTTCGAGCCTATGAACTTCATCTGTGTCAGTTCTAGGTCTAGAAATTTTCCCTTTCTGTACGATCATCTGATCCAAAATAATTACTGCGATCTGTGAAACTTGTTTGTGCCACACTTAGTCAAAATTGCATCTGTTAGCTATGGCGGCTCACATCTCCGGCTTAAAAGAGGCCATGCGCTGTGAAATTTCCGGCTCATTTATGATAGAGCTTTAAACAACTTGAATTACTGACGATGCCCACATCGGCTTAGATAACCCGACACAATTAGCCATATGTCATTAGGCCCCTTCATAAGCCGCCATCTTGAATACTGAACTGTAAACCTCCTCCGGCTTATAGTTGAACCGGACATTTCCTTTTGTCATAGGCTTTCGTCTTTCACAATGCCACCCAAGGCTCCCAAGGCATCCATCACGTGCAACTGGATGAGATCCAATGTTACTGATGACACTTTAGCTGACTTCGTGAAGACGGGTTACCTGCCCAAAAAGGAGGTCATGTCTTATCGTGCCCCAGACCCGTCGGAGGAAAGACCTCAACCAAGAGATGGCGAGGTGGTGATATTTGCTGATCACATGAGCCGGGGCTTCGCACCGCCCGGCTCAAAATTCTTTAGAGATGTTCTGAACTTCTTCGATCTGCGGCCGCAAGACATAGGACCCAATTCCGTGTCAAATATTTGCAACTTTCAAGTATTCTGCGAAGTATATCTTGGAGAAGAGCCCAGCCTACTGCTCTTTAGGGAGCTGTTTTATCTGAACAGCCAGAATGAGTGTGCCAACGGGCCTAGCCTGGAGCTTGGCGGAATCTCCATTCAACGACGGAGAGATTGCCTCTTTCCTTATGTTGAGCCGCCAAGCCACCCAAAGGACTGGAACCAGACATGGTTCTACTGCCAGGACACTTCTCCAGCTGATGAGAACCCTCTGCCCGGCTTTCGTGCCCTGCGTCTGGAGCCAAATCACCCCCTGCCAGACAAACTATCTCAAGCTGAGTGTCAACCTCTGATCCCCACCATCAACAAGATTAAGGCTCTCCTGGGAAATGGCCTCAACGGCGTTGATCTGGTCCGGGTCTGGATTTCTTGGCGGGTGATCCCCTTGAGCCGCCGCCCCGGCTTAATGTGTGATTACACGGGCCGGAAGGATGATCCTCTGCGGCACAGCCCCAACGACTTACCTGAGGACATTGTTGACGACACGACCAAGTCCCTTTTGAACGAGAGCTTAGCAGACTGTGGGAGGACCGGCTTAAGCCCCTTCTACAAGGCTAACCCGGCTCCAGCGGTAAGCTACTGACCTGAATACCTTGTTTTCCCTTTTAATAGTTTTCATCTGAACCTTAAGAAATCTTTGTTGCATTTTTCAGGCTAATGATAAGTTCTGGAAGGTCAAATATGATCATGAGGCGGCTAAAAAAGCCAGGAAGGCTAAGAAAGCCGCTAGGAGAGCCGCTCCCCGCAAGAAGGGGAGTAAGCCTAGCGCCTCAGAGCTGCTTTAGTTAGATGATAGCTCCGAGTCAGAGGTAACCCTTGATTCCTTAGGCTCTTCTTTTGTTTCTTGTTTGTTCTTATCCGCCTTATCGACACTGATTATCAGCAGGAGGACACCGGAGCGAGTAACCCGGTGACTGAAGAGGTAACTACACTTTCCTCCGACTCGGAGCCCTTGCCAAGGCCGAAAGTCCGAAGAGTAACCCGGAAAGTAAGATTTTCACATCCTTTAGCTTATCAAGATCCTCAATTTCTTTTGAAGCAACAGATTCATGAGAGCCGGAGGCACACCCGGACCAACAAGGACGCAGACCTCTCCTCCGGCTTACCTGAAGCATCAAGGAAGCACCGGACCGAGGTTATCTCCAACTTATATCCTTTTCATCCTTTGGCGGGCGTTACTCGTCAACCGCTCAACTCTTCTGATTCAAACTACCAGGAAACTTCACCTTCCTCCGGGGACTCTATGCAATCCAACCTGCCGGCTTTCAAGACCGCACCCGGGTAATGATGATTAGCTTACGTTATGCTTATCTTACTCATGCTTTTGTACTAACCTTTGTCCTTTCAGTGCTCAAGCAAAGCTCAGCAAGAGAGCGAAGAAAAGCAAACCGGTGGAAGAGCCGGTCCTGACTGAACCGGAGGCTTCTATTCATGAGCCGCCATCCGCCTCAGCTCCTGAAACCACCGCTCCAACTGACGAGCCAGTCATAGAGGCTTCCACTAACCCGGAGATCCCCAGCCCAGCTCAGCCGGCCGATGACCCGGACGTTGTAATCACCCGGACAGAGTTTGTCGAGCCGGGGAGACCCACTGTGCTGGCCAAATGCTCTACCAAAGAAGAACTTCTAGAGCGCCGTAGGGCCAGACTGGAGATCACTGACTATGCTAACTTGAGCATTGGAGACATTGTTTCTGGTTACATTGGTCAAGTGCACAACAGCCGGGACCTGGAGATTGACATGGTAAAGCAGATACAGCAAAAATCTGAGGTACAACTCTCTTGCTTACTCCATAGTCATCCTTACCATGCTAGCCCCCAAGTCTACTACTGATGATAGAATATGTTGTAGACTTAACTTCCGGCTTACCTTCATGAACCGGCAATTGTAAATAGAATCTCTCAACATACATTAGCCCCCATGTGCCAAGTGTCTTTGCTTGCAAAGTGCTTGGGACTTTAATATTGTATGATAACTACTCAAATTGTAACCCGGAATTTGTACAGGCTGCCTACAAGAAATTTGAGTCTGAAATCTCCGAGCTAAAGAACCGCCTGAAGACTCAGGAAACTGAGACCCGGAAGGCCAATGCCAAGTTTGAGTTCAGCGTTGCTGCACAAGAAAAACTAAAGAAGAAATTTGAAGCAGAAAGAAAAACTTGGGCCGAGGAGAAGACGGCCTTGCTCAGCTGGGCCGAACAGGCGGAGGCTGCTCTGACTGAGAGAACCGCCGAACTTGTCGGCTTAAAACGCCATGTGTCCCAGATGGTCTCCGCAATCTTCGGTAAGTCATTCTGCAAGCTTTTAACAAGTTTACATTCTTGATGTCTTATAAGTCCCACTATTGCCATTGGCTTACCTGACTTTGTTAAACAAGTCCCAGAAGGTCCAACCTGAATTAGAATGTTCTGACCAAGCTGAAGGCCGTGTACACCTTGGTGGAGCAACTCTACACCGGGTCACAGCGTGCGTTAGCCGTTGTGGCTCTGTCCAACGAGGTTCCGACTCACCTGGCGGATGTACTCAGGCGGCTTGCCGTTCTTCCTCAACGCTTCCAAGAGCTAAGACGGGCCTCTGCTAGAGCCGGAGCTATAGCTGCACTGAGTCAGGCCAAGGCTTTTCTCCCAGAGCTAGACCCGGCCGACATTGCTCTTGGATACCCCAGTCTGAAGGAAGACGGTACTCCCTTTGACCAGAAAGAATTCACCGCCTGTGTGAAGATCGTGCGCCCGGTGGCTACCTCGATTGGGAATGATACAGATCTTACCAAGTATTAGTCGGGTTATGACGCGGAGAATCAGAGGATCCCAACTCCACGCTATGAAGCCGTCAGCTTGATCCCTCCGACTCGTAAGCATACCTTTGCCCCAGAAATTGACCCAGCCGGGTTAATTGATGACGAGGCTCAATTTGAAGCTTTAAGCGGCATTGACTGGAAATCATCAACCTTCCAGGTCATGGAATCAGCCGGAGGAGCGGAGAGGGATGAGCCGGAAGCTTCAACTCAACAAGCACCTTGACTTTTAGGCGGCTCATGGTTACACCTTAAAACAATGCCTCACCTTTTGGACTCGGGGAGTCTTGTAATAGAGTAGGACAAACACTTAATTTTGTCGTGCCATCGTGCATGTATTGAATGCTTAACTCCAGTTAAGCTGCTTCTTCCTATTCCTCTGGGTCATAATTGATCATTTATTTTCCTTAAGCTCGAATAGCTGTCTTTAACCATCCTGCATAGAAAACAAGTCACAAGTCTCTGGGCGGCTTACCGTACTGAGAATCATAGACCTTATATATATAACCCGGAATATGAATCAAAGTCACCAAAGACTGGCCCTCAATTATATCCTTGATGTAACCATAGTAGCATACTTACAAGCCTCCAAGTATACTTCCGGTTTATGTAACCCGAATAATGAGGTTAAAAACTCAACTCCGGTTTACCAGCATCAATAATACTTACTATGTGCTATCAACGTTGTGAATCAAAATTAAGTCGGCGAAGTAAGAGCCGCCCTTGCACACTGTTGATATGACCAAAAGAACTTGTTGTAAGTCAGAAGATCAAAACTTAGGGGCTTCCGGTTCGAATACGACCAGAGAACCGTCCCAAAGGGGTTAAGCTAAGATTCGAATGCGATCATATAGCCCCCAGTGGCTTTGGCGTTGCCGATCAAGAGGGTACCGATAGCTATGTTCTCTTTGGTTCAAATACGACCCATGTTTGAACAGGAAGCCCCCAAATGACCTTAAGAGTTGTTTAACGACGCTGATTCGAATACGATCCACGTCGGTTCCCAAAGGGGGTTGAGCTATGATTCAAATATGATCAAAGAAAACTCCCCAATGAGCTCGGCAATTTGCCAGTCAAGTGGGTATCGACAGCTATGTTCTCTTTGGTTCGAATGCGACCTATGTTTGAACAGGAAGCCCCCAGGTGACCTTATTGTTTACGGCTAGATTCGAATACGATCATAAGCCGGATCCACCTCCAAGTGACCATGTGATGTTGTAATGGAAATAACACGTTTACCTTTGGAGGAGAAAAGGACAGAGGTCCTGCTTTATTATTTATCATAATATATACATGGCTATAGAAATATGTACATTATGAGAGCCGGTGGCTCAAGTGTAATAAGGCCGAAGCTGAGCTATGTTCCACGGCCGACGGGTCTCTTCCTCCAACTTGCGTGAATCTTTGTGCTCCCGAACGTCAATAAGATAGTATGACCCGTTGTGCAAGTTCTTGCTGACCACAAAGGGCCCTTCCGAAGGCGGGGATAACTTGTGTGCATCTGTTTGATCTTGGATGAGCCGGAGCACCAGATCACCTTCCTGGAAGACCCGGGACTTAACCCGGCGGCTGTGATAATGGCGCAAGTCTTGTTGGTAAATCGCCGAGCGAGCTGCTGCCACATCACGCTGTTCGTCCAACAAGTCAAGAGCATCTTGGCGCGCCCGCTCATTATCTGCCTCCACATAAGCCGCCACTCGAGGCGAGTCATGACGGATGTCGCTGGGGAGGACTGCTTCCACTCCATAAACCATGAAGAAAGGCGTGTAACCCATAGATCTGTTAGAAGTAGTATTGATGCTCCATAACACAGAGGGTAACTCCTCCACCCAACAACCCGGTGTCCGTTGCAAAGGGACCAAAAGCCGGGGCTTGATGCCTTTCAAAATCTCCTGATTAGCTCTCTCAGCTTGACCATTGGATTGAGGGTGAGCCACTAACGAAACATCAAGTCGAATATGCTCTCGTTGACAAAACTCCTCCATGGCGCCTTTAGACAGATTGGTACCATTGTCAGTTATAATGCTGTGTGGAAAACCAAAGTGAAATATCACCTGTTTCATGAACTGAACCGCTGTGGCTGCGTCACACTTGCTAACTGGCTCTGCCACAACCCACTTTGTGAACTTGTCAACTGCCACCAAAAGGTGAGTCTTCTTATCCTTGGACCTTTTAAGAGGCCCAACCATATCAAGCCCCCAGACCGCAAACGGCCAAGTTATTGGTATCATCCTCAGCTCCTGAGCCGGCACATGAGCCCGTCGTGAGAACCTTTGGCAACCATCACATTTACTGACCAAGTCCTCCGCATCAGCATGAGCCGTCAGCCAATAAAAACCATGACGAAAAGCCATGGCCACAAGAGATTTTGAGCCGGCATGATGGCCACAATCCCCCTCGTGAATCTCACGCAAAATATCTTGGCCTTCCTCAGGGGAAACACAACGCTGGAAAGTTCCAGTGACACTGCGGCGATGTAGCTCACCATTGATAATTATCATTGACTTAGACCGCCGGGTTATTTGTCTGGCCAAAGTTTCATCCTCAGGCAACTCTCCCAGGGTCATGTAAGCCAAATATGGTACCGTCCAGTCCGGGGTGATGTGGAGAGCCGCCACCAACTGTGCCTCCGGGTCAGGGACAGCCAAGCCTTCCTCTGTAGGCAACTTAACAGAAGGGTTATGCAAGATATCCAAGAAAGTATTAGGCGGCACCGGCTTTCGCTGAGAGCCCAGCCGGCTTAAAGCATCAGCCGCCTCGTTCTTCCTGCGATCGGTATGCTCTACTTGGTAACCCTGAAAATGTCCTGCAATGGCATCAACTTCGCGGCGATAAGCCGCCATGAGAGGGTCCTTGGAATCCCACTTGCCCGACACTTGTTGAGCCACTAAATCTGAGTCGCCAAAGCACCTTACCTGGCTCAAGCTCATCTCCTTAGCCATCCGAAGACCATGGAGCAAGGCCTCGTACTCAGCCGCATTGTTAGTACAAGGAAACATCAACCGTAGCACATAACGAAACTTGTCACCTTTAGGGGAAGTCAATACAACTCCAGCCCCCGAGCCCTCCAATTGCCTAGACCCATCAAAGTGAATAGTCCAATATGTATTATCCGGCTTTTCTTCAGGCACCTGCAGCTCTGTCCAATCGTTGATGAAATCCACCAAAGCTTGAGATTTAACAGCAGTGCGTGGTACGTATTTCAGACCATGAGGCCCAAGCTCTATAGCCCACTTAGCCACTCTTCCTGTGGCTTCTCTGTTTTGGATGATATCTCCAAGGGGAGCAGTGTTGGAAATATGCCCTAGAGGCAATAATAAAATGGTTATTATTGTATTTCCTTGTTCATGATAATTGTCTGTTGTTCATGCTATAATTGTATTAACTGGAAACCGTAATACATGTGTGAATACATAGACCACAACATGTCCCTAGTAAGCCTCTAGTTGACTAGCTCGTTGATCAATAGATGGTTATGGTTTCCTGACCATGGACATTGGATGTCATTGATAATGGGATCACATCATTAGGAGAATGATGTGATGGACAAGCCCCAATCCTAACCATAGCACAAGATCGTGTAGTTCGTTTGCTAGAGCTTTTCTAATGTCAAGTATCATTTCCTTAGACCATGAGATTGTGCAACTCCCGGATACCGTAGGAATGCTTTGGGTGTACCAAACATCACAACGTAACTGGGTGGCTATAAAGGTGCACTACAGGTATCTCCGAAAGTGTCTGTTGGGTTGGCACGAATCGAGACTAGGATTTGTCACTCCGTATGACGGAGAGGTATCTCTGGGCCCACTCGGTAATGCATCATCATAATGAGCTCAATGTGACTAAGAAGTTAGCCACGGGATCATGCGTTACGGTACGAGTAAAGTGACTTGCCGGTAACGAGATTGAACAAGGTATTGGGATACCGACGATCGAATCTCGGGCAAGTAATGTACCGATTGACAAAGGGAATTGTATACGGGATTGATTGAATCCTCGACATCGTGGTTCATCCGATGAGATCATCGTGGAACATGTGGGAGCCAACATGGGTATCCAGATCCCGCTGTTGGTTATTGACCGGAGAGTCGTCTCGGTCATGTCTGCATGTCTCCCGAACCCGTAGGGTCTACACACTTAAGGTTCGGTGATGCTAGAGTTGTAGAGATATTAGTATGCGGTTAACCGAAAGTTTTTCGGAGTCCCGGATGAGATCCCGGACGTCACGAGGAGTTCCGGAATGGTCCGGAGGTAAAGATTTATATATGGGAAGTCCTATTTTGGCCACCGGAAAATGTTTGGGATTTTTCGGTATTGTACCGGGAAGGTTCTAGATGGTTCCGAAGTGAGGCCCACCTGCATGGGGGGACCCACATGAACGTGGGTAGTGGGGGCAAGGCCCCACACCCCTGGTCAAGGCGCACCAAGATCCCACCTTAGAAGGAATTAGATCATATCCCGAAGGGATAAGATCAAGATTCCTAAAAAAAGGGGGATAACAATCGGTGGGGAAGGGAAATGATGGGATTTCTTCCCCCCACCTTTGCCAACGCCCCAATGGACTTGGAGGGCAAGAAACCAGCCCCCTCCACCCCTATCTATTGTGGGGAGGCGCATGGGAGCAGCACCCCAAGCCCTGGCGCCTCCCTCCCTCCCGTGACACCTCTTCCTCCCCGCTTGCGCTTGGTGAAGCCCTGCCGGGATCCCGCTACTTCCACCACCACGCCGTCGTGCTGCTGGATCTCCATCAACTTCTCCTCCCCCCTTGCTGGATCAAGAAGGAGGAGACGTCCCCGCTCCGTACGTGTGTTGAACGCGGAGGTGTCGTCCGTTCGGCGCTAGGATCATCGGTGATTTGGATCACGACGAGTACGACTCCATCAATCCCGTTCTCTTGAACGCTTCCGCTCGCGATCTACAAGGGTATGTAGATGCACTCCTCCCCTCTCGTTGCTAGCATCTCCTAGATTGATCTTGGTGACACGTAGGAAAATTTTGAATTTCTGCTACGTTCCCCAACAGTGGTATCAGAGCCAGGTCTATGCGTAGATTCTATGCACGAGTAGAACACAAAGTAGTTGTGGGCGATGATTTGTTCAATTTGCTTGCCGTTACTAGTCTTATCTTGATTCGGCGGCATTGAGGGATGAAGCGGCCCGGACCGACCTTACACGTACTCTTACGTGAGACAGGTTCCACCGACTGACATGCACTTGATGCATAAGGTGGCTAGCGGGTGTCTGTCTCTCCCACTTTAGTTGGATCAGATTCGATGAAAAGGGTCCTTATGAAGGGTAAATAGCAATTGGCATATCACCGTTGTGGCTTTTGCGTAGGTAAGAAACGTTCTTGCTAGAAACTCATAGCAGCCACGTAAAACATGCAACAACAATTAGAAGACGTCTAACTTGTTTTTGCAGGGTATGCTATGTGAGGTGATATGGCCAAAAGGATGTGATGAATGATATATGTGATGTATGAGATTGATCATGTTCTTGTAATAGGAATCACGACTTGCATGTCGATGAGTATGACAACCGGCAGGAGCCATAGGAGTTGTCTTAATTTATTGTATGACCTGCGTGTCAATGAAAAACGCCATGTAATTACTTTACTTTATTGCTAACTGTTAGCCATAGTAGTAGAAGTAATAGTTGGCGAGACAACTTCATGAAGACATGATGATGGAGATCATGGTGTCATGCCGGTGACGAAGGTGATCATCCCGCGCCTCGAAGATGGAGATCAAAAGGCGCAAGATGATATTGGCCATATCATGTCACTTTATGATTTGCATGTGATGTTTGCCATGTTTACATCTTATTTGCTTAGAACGACGGTAGCATAAATAAGATGATCCCTCACTAAAATTTCAAGAGATGTGTTCCCCCTAACTGTGCACCGTTGCGAAGGTTCGTTGTTTCGAAGCACCACGTGATGATCGGGTGTGATAGATTCTAACGTTCGCATACAACGGGTGTTGACGAGCCTAGCATGTACAGACATGGCCTCGGAACACAAGCAAAACACTTAGGTTGACTTGACGAGCCTAGCATGTACAGACATGGCCTCGGAACACAAGAGACCGAAAGGTCGAACATGAGTCGTATAGTAGATATGATCAACATGGAGATGTTCGCCGATGATGACTAGTCTGTCTCACGTGATGATCGGACACGGCCTAGTCTATTCGGATCATGTATCACTTAGATGACTAGAGGGATGTCTATCTAAGTGGGAGTTCATTAAATAATCAGATGAACTTAATTATCATGAACATAGTCAAAAGGTCTTTGCAAATAATGTCGTAGCTTACGCTTTAGTTCTACTAAGATATGTTCCTAGAGAAAATTTAGTTGAAAGTTGATAGTAGCAATTATGCGGACTGGGTCCGTAAATTGAGGATTGTCCTCATTGCTGCACAGAAGGCTTATGTCCTTAATGCACCGCTCGGTGTGTTGAACCTCAAGCGTCGTCTGTAGATGTTACGAAACATCTGACATACACGTTTTGATGACTACGTGATAGTTCAATGTGTGATGCTAACGGTTTAAAATTGTGGCACCAAAGACGGTTTTGAAACGTCGCAGAACATATGAGATGTTCCAAAGACTGAAATTGGGATTTCAGACTAATGCCCACGTCAAGAGGTATGGCGTCCGAGTGGCGAAGTAGGCGGACGAATCATCCGGACCGGTGTTTCTTTTCTTCTCTTTGTCCCAGCCGACTTCTTTCTCTCTCTTTTTTTTTACTAGCAGCCGGCCCAGCTTTTCCTCCAGCCGCCCACACTTTCTTTCTTTCTTTCCCTCGGGCACTTGGCGGCAGTAGTCGTCTGGAGCGGGAGCGCAGCAGCCGGCGGCAGGGGAGGCCGGCTGCGGAGGAACCGCTGGCGAAGGGACACGCGCGGGTGCGGGAAGCCGGCCCGGAGCCGCGGCCGGCTGGAGGCGGCGACGCGAAGGGCGGGAGCCGGCCCGGAGCCGCGGCC
>NC_057808.1:25540248-25560979 GCF_018294505.1 Triticum aestivum
GCCGGCTGGTGGCGGGGCCAGCCGTCCGGCCTGGGGCGGAGACGGCAGGCAGCAGGAGCCGGGCGCGGGTTGGTGGAGGCGGAGCCTAGTTGGCTGGGGGGCCGGCCGCGCGGGCAGGCGGACGCCCGCGAAGGGCGCGGACAGGGGGCTCGGCCCAGGTGGAGCTAGCGTGCAGGAGGCGCGGGGCGCATGGGAGGCCGGGATGGCGGCGACGCAGTCGACGCCGCGGTGGTGGTGATGAAGGCGAAGCCGACGGCGAGGACGCGCCGTCTCGCGCGGCCACTCCAGGGGTGGGTCGAAGTCGAACCCCCGAGTGCTACCGGAGAGACGGTGCGACGCCGCGGCGGTGATGGCGAAGGCGAGGCCGACGGCGAGGACGCGCCGCCCCTCGCGGCCATTCCGAGGGTGCGTCGATATCGAGCCCTCGACCGCTATCGGAGGGACGGCGCGACACCGCGGTGGTGAAGACGAAAACGGTCCCGCCCGGACTGCGAAACCAGCAGCAGCGTGGTAGCATAGTAGTAGTAGCACACCACGGTGGGCGCCAACTGTCGTGGTATTCTCACGGGGGGGTGTGAGGCGACAGATGCCACAAGGGCTTTGTGTGAGGGTAAGACTGCTGCTGATAGGACCGGGAGCGGGTATGCGAGTAGCACGCGCTAGTTTACCCAGGTTCGGGGCTCTCCGGAGAGATAATACCCCTACTCCTGCATGTCTGAGTATATATATCTGGGGTGTACATCGGGCAGTACAAAGTGCTCCTAGAGCTGTATCTGGGGGCAGTGTCATGGACATCTGGCTCCATATATGCATGCACAAAGCATGCTTTAGTGGTCGGCCATGAGCATGGCCGCATGTGTGTGCTTGGGCATGCTTGCCCGTGGGGGTGGATGGATGGATCGATGGATGGCTAGCTAGCTTGCTAGCTAGTTGCTTGTGTGTGCGTGAGTCCATCCTCCCTTGGATGGATGGGATTGTGCTCATATATATAGGCATGGCTAGCTTAGGAAGTAAGCTAAGTGGTGGCATGGGCAAGGCATGGTGCATGTCATGCTTGTCCCTTGGGTCACTTCATAAATAGTGCCAGGAGACAAGTGACACTATACATGATGGCTGGGGTGACACGTGAATAGTGCTCGGGTACGACCGTCTCGTCGGTGTCTTGTCGGTGTCGAGTCGGGCTGCAGTCGGCAGCCGGCTGGTTGGCGTAGTCGGCAGCCGGCAGCCGGCCGGGCAGAGCAGTCGGACGGGGAGCCGGCAGGAGCAGCCGGGCAGTCGGACTGAGGGGCTTTGCTAGCCCCGATGTCTTGAAATATTGTCTTGCCGTCTTCGGGGTACCCGTGGCCAATTACTCCGACACCACTTCCAGCTCGATCTTACCAACTGGATAAGCCGACTTACCAGGCACCACACCATGGAAAACAGTATTGGACTGGCTGAGGTTCTTATCGATCAACCCCATGCGACGGAAGGTCTCATAATAGAGGATGTTGATGCTGCTGCCTCCATCCATGAGCACTTTAGTGAACTTATATCCTCCCACCTGAGGAGCCACCACCAGGGCCAGGTGACCCGGATTATCAACCCGGGGAGGGTGATCCTCCCTACTCCACACAATAGGCTGCTCCGACCATCTTAAATAGCATGGAACCGCCGGCTCAACAGCATTCACAGCCCTCTTATGAAGCTTCTGATCTCGCTTACACAGACTGGTGGTAAACACATGATACTGTCCATCATTGAGCTGCTTTGGATTGGTCTGGTATCCCCCCTGCTGCTGTTGATGACCCTGGCTGGACTGCTGATTAAAGCCCCCTTGAACATTCTGAGGATTGGAATTTGAGCCGCCGCCCGGGCCATGAAAACCGCCGGTGCTTGAGCCACCGCCCGAGCCATTGTTGCCATTAAAGGCATTGGAATTCTTAAAGGCTTTCATGATTGCGCAATCTTTCCATAGATGAGTAGCTGGCTTCTCCCTAGAGCCATGCCTTGGACAAGGCTTATTCAACAACTACTCAAGCGTTGGGCCTGAACCGCCAGCTCGGGGAGGTGGCCTCCCCTTACGTCGCTGGTTATTACCCTGTGAGCTGGCATTGGCCACAAACTCTATGCTGCCATCAGCCTTACGCTTGCTACCTCCTTGGTTCGCCGGGTTATGCTGAGGACCCTTGCCATTGCCGTTCTTCTTTCCCTTCCCTGTCCTTTCATCATCTGACGCGGGGTCCTTGGTACTATCAGAGTTGGCGTACTTGACGAGAGCCGCCATCAGCGTACCCATATCATTGCAATCGCGCTTGAGCCGCCCGAGTTTCATCTTCAGGGGCAGGAAACGACAATTCTGCTCCAACATTAAGACTGCAGAGCCGGCATCCATCTTATCAGATGAATGTATTATCTCTTTGACCCGGCGAACCCAATGGGTTGTGGCTCACCCTCCTGCTGTTTACAGTTAGTCAAATCCACAATTGACATAGACTGCCTACAGGTATCTTAGAAGTTTTGGATGAACCGGGCTTTCAGCTCAGCCCAAGACCCGATAGAATTCGGTGGCAGCCCTTTCAGCCAAGTGCGGGCAGTCCCGTCTAACATCATGGTGAAGTACTTGGCCATTGCCGCTTCGCTGACCTCCCAGCAGCTCCATGGCCATCTCATAACTCTCAATCCAGGCTCCGGGTTTTAAATCAGCCGTGTAGTTAGGCACCTTCCTAGGCCCTTTGAAATTCTTGGGCAGACGTTCATTACGGAGAGCCGGCACCAGACAAGGGACACCCCCAGCCCTCGTAGGTATACCCACGTCGACGGAAGCCGTCGGATAAGCCGGGGGTGGCTTGTAAACCGTCAACTGGGGCACCTGCTCCGCCTCTTGCCGTGCTCTGTCTTGGTCTACCGCGTGAAAGGCTCCGTTAAGAGCCGGGCCGTGGCCAGGAGGCAAGTCATGGTGTCGGACATTACTTGAGCCGGTCGCTGAGACCATGTGTCTGCTATAACTCGGGCTCCGGCCTGGACGAGGAGTTGAATGAATCCTGTCCCGGCTATAAGAATATGCCTCTTGCTGCGCCAGAGCCGTCTGAAGGAGTTCTCTGACCCGGCGGGTTTCAGCCGCCGTTGGAGAGTCACCATCAATTGGGAGAGCCGCCAGCCGCGCCTCCGCGGCGACCATGTTTTCCAACGGGTTGGCATAATGACCCGATGGTATTGGCACGTACTGAGGCGGGGCAGGGTTCACCCGGGGAGGTCCCATCACTTGGGGCTGAATTGGCGTCCCAGCCCCGGGCACCATGATCTCTGGCGGGTTACTAGACCCTGCACCCGGCGTGCTGAAGAGGTTTCGAGGATCGTAAACCGGAGGGAGTCGAGATTGGGCCTTTTGATGCCTCCTCATAACCTCATTGGACGCGTTTTGATCCATCGTGAGCCGGAAGGACTGTGCCTGAATCAGCTGAGTCTAGGCGTCGAGAGCCGCCCTCTCCGCAGCCATCCTGATCCCCTCCGCCGCCAGATCCTCCTTGGCCTTTGCTAGATCCAACTTTAGCTGTGCCACCTCCGCGTCATGCTGAACTTGATCCGCCGGAGCAACTGTAGCGGTCAACAGGACCGTCATCTTATCTGTGAGATCCATCAGTACCTGAGCCGGCAAGGGCACCAGGCTTCCTGACCCGGAGGCGGGGTTTTGAACAGGTTGTGCGCCGGCCATGAAGATTCCAACCCGGCTCGGCGCCTCAAAGGGGTCCGGAATGCTATCGCCATCGGAACAACCCCTGAGCCGGTCATCCTGAAGTTGATACAACGAGTTTGACTCATCCGTAGACGACTCGCCGTCAGAGCCGGCGGCCGTCTCATCACCAGATCCAGATCCTTCAGAGAGTCCTCCATGGACACATCCCACGAAAGCATGCTTCAAGGCAGGTAGAGCCCGGGCGGGTCGTGCGCTGAGCCGTCTCGATGGGACCGGCGCAGAGATCCAGCTTAGGGCCCGGCTCACCGATCTTGCCAATGAAGACATGAATTCCGCCGAAGGGGACCCGGTACCCGTACTCAATTGAGCCGGCATCAGGGCCCCAGTTTGCATCGTTGATGTAGAGCTTGCCGTGACGACTCTTGGTCATCCGGCCCACAGCGTATCCCTTGAGCCCTTTGAAGCCGCCCTTCAAGAACTCAAATCCACCGTGCGCCAGCCCCACGGTGGGCGCCAACTGTCGTGGAATTTTCACGTCAGATGTCCTAGTGCAAGGACTTAGTCGTGGAGCCATCACAACTAGGAAGCTTAAAGGGGTTAAACGGGACAAAGGAACGCGAGGGTTATACTGGTTCGGCCCCTTGCGGTGAAGGTAAAAGCCTACTTCCAGTTGAGGTGGTATTGATTAGGGTTTCGATCACCAGGAGCTAAACCGTCCTGCCTGGTTATCGAGTTTGCCTTACTTGTCCCTGAACCGCCGCCGGGTCATCCCTTTATATAGAGAGGTTGACGCCCAGCGGCTCTCAGAGTCCCGGCCGGCTCATAACAGTGTCCGGCTCGGACTCTTAACTATTCTTGCCTTACACTACAAGTTTCACCCTAACAGCGGTTATCACTACGGGCCTTCAGCCATCTCCGGGTCTTAAGCCCATTATTGACCCGCCGTCTTCAAGTCTGGTACTGGGCTTCGCGTGATGACCATTATGACGTAACCCGGCCCCTCCTGGGCGGGTGACTCCAATGGTTATTGTTGAGGATATAAACCTTAGAGTCACCCGCCAGGAGGGGCCGGGTTACTCATAATGGTCATCGTCTGAAGCCCGGCGCCAAGCTTGAGGAAGGCGGGCCAAAGATGGGCTTAAGACCCGGATATGGCTTAAGGCCCGTAGTTACAACCACCATTATGATAGAACTTGTAGTGTAAGGCAAGAATAGTTGAGAGTCCGAGCCGGACACTCTTATGAGCCGGCCGGGACTCTGAGAGCTACTGGGCGTCAACCTCTCTATATAAAGGGACGACCCGGCGGCGGTTTAGGGACAAGAAAGATCTCGTCGAGAGCCAGGCATATCAGTTAAGCTCCCTGGTCATCGAAACCCTAATCAATACCACCTCAACTGGACGTAGGCTTTTACCTTCACCGTAAGGGGCCGAACCAGTATAATCTTCGTGTTCCTTGTCCCGTTTAACCCCTTCAAGCTTCCTAGCTGTGATGGCTCCACGACTAAGTCCTAGCTCGAGGACATCTGCCGTGACAATTCCGCGACAGTTGGCGCCCACCGTGGGGCCAGCGCACGGTGGATTTGAGTTCTTGAAGGGCAGCTTCGAAGGGCTCAAGGGATACGCTATGGGCCGGATGACCAAGAGTCGTCGCGGCAAGCTCTACATCGACGATGCAAACTGGGGCCCCAACGCCGACTCAATGGAGTACGGGTACCGGGTCCCCTTCGGCGGAATTCATGTCTTCATTGGCAAGATTGGTGAGCCGGGCCCCGAGCCGGATCTTTGCGCCTATCTCATCGAGACGGCTCAGCGTGCACGACCCGTCCGGGCCCTGCCTGCCTTGAGGCATGCTTTTGTGGGATGTGTCCATGGAGGGATCTCTGATGGATCTGGATCTGGTGATGAGATGGCCGCCGGCTCTGACGGCGAGTCGTCCACAGATGAGTCAAACTCGTTGTATCAACTTCAAGTTGGCAGGCTCAGGGGCTGTTCCGATGGTGACAGTATTCCGGACCCTTTTGAGCCACCGATCCGGGTTGGAATCTTCATGGCCGGTGCACAGCCTGTTCAAAACCCTGCGGCCGGGTCAGGAAATCCGGTGCCCTCGTCGGCTCAGGTGTTGATGGATCTCACGGACAAGATGACGGCCCTGTTGACCGCCACGGTTGACCCGGCGGATCAAGCTCGGCATGACGCGGAGGTGGCGCAGTTAAAGTTAGATCTAGGGAAAGCCAAGGAGGATCTGGCAGCAGAAGGGATCAGGATGGCTGCGGAGAGGGCGGCTCTCGACGCCCAGACTCAGCTGATTCAGGTGCAGTCCTTCCGGCTCACGATGGATCAGAACGCGTCCAATGAGGTCATGAGAAGGAGGCATCAAAAGGCCCAATCTCGACTCCCTCCGGTCTACGATCCTCGGAACCTCTTCAACACGCCAAGTGCAGGGTCTAGTAACCCACCGGGGGTCATAGTGCCCGGTCTGGGACCCCTGTTCAGCCACAAGTGATGGGGCCTCCCCGGGTGAACCCTGCCCCACCTCAGTATGTGCCAATACCACCGGGTCATTATGCTAACCCGCTGGAGAACATGGTCGCCGCAGCAGCACGACTGGCGGCTCTCCCAATTGACGGCGACTCCCCAGCGGCTGTTGAAACCCGCCGGGTCAGAGAACTCCTTCAGACAGCGCTGGCGCAACAAGAGGCGTATTCTTACAGCCGGGACAGGATCCACTCAACCCCTCGTCCAGGCCGGAGCCCGAGTTATAGCAGACACATGGTCTCTGCGACCGGCTCAAGTAATGTCCGACGCCATGACCCGCCCCCTGGCCATGGCCCGGCTCATAACGGAGCCTTTCACGCAGCAGACCAAGATAGAGCGCGACAAGAGGCGGAACAGGTGCCTCAGTTGACGGCTTACCAGACTCCCCCGGCTTATCCGACGACTTCCGTCGACGTAGGTATCCCTACGAGGGCTGGAGGCGTCCCTTGTTTAGTGCCAGCTCTCCGCAATGAACGTCTACCCAAGGACTTCAAAGGGCCTAGGAAGGTGCCTAATTACACGGCTGATTTACAACCCGGGGCCTGGATCGAGAGTTACGAGATGGCCATGGAATTGCTGGAGGTCAGTGAAGCTGCGTTGGCCAAGTACTTCACCATGATGTTAGATGGGACTGCCCGCACTTGGTTGAAAGGGCTACCACCGAATTCCATCGGGTCGTGGGCTGAGCTGAAAGCCCGGTTCATCCAAAACTTCAAGGATACCTGTAGGCAGTCTATGTCAATTGTGGATTTGACTAACTGTAAACAGCAGGAGGGTGAGTCTACGACACATTGGGTTCGCCGGGTCAAAGAGATAATACATTCATCTGATAAGATGGATGTCGGCTCTGCAGTCTTAATGTTGGAACAGAATTGTCGTTTCCTGCCCTTGAAGATGAAACTCGGGCGGCTTAAGCGCGACTGCAATGATATGGGTACGCTGATGGCGGCTCTCGTCAAATACGCCGACTCTATTAGTACCAAGGACCCCCTTCAGATGATGAAAGGACAGGGAAGGGAAAGAAGAACGGCAACGGCAAGGGTCCTCAGCATAACCCGGGGAACCAAGGAGGTGGCAAGCGTAAGGCCGACGGCAGCCTAGAGTTCGTGGCCAACGCCAGCTCACAGGGTAATAACCAGCGACGCAAGGGGAGGCCACCTCCCCGAGCCAGCGGGTCAGGCCCGACGCTGGAGCAGCTGTTGAATGAGCCTTGTCCAAGGCACGGCTCTAGGGAGAAGCCAGCTACTCATTTATGGAAGGATTGCACGATCATGAAGGCCTTTAAGAATTCCAATGCCTTTAATGGCAACAATGGCCCGGGCGGCGGCTCAGGCGCTGGCGGTTTTCATGGCCCGGGCGGCGGCTCAAATTCTAATCCACAGAACGGTCAAGGGGGCTTTAATCAGCAGTCTGGCCAGGGTCATCAACAGCAGCAGGGGGGTTATCAGACCAATCCAAAGCAGCTTAACGGTGGACAGTATCACGTATTTACCACCAGTCTGTGTAAGCGAGATCAGAAGCTTCATAAGAGGGCTGTGAATGCTGTTGAGCCGGCGGTTCCACGTTATTTAAGATGGTCGGAGCAGCCTATCGTGTGGAGTAGGGAGGATCACCCTCCCCGGGTTGATAACCCGGGTCACTTGGCCTTGGTGGTGGCTCCTCAAGTGGGAGGATATTAGTTCACTAAAGTGCTCATGGATGGAGGCAGCAGTATCAACATCCTCTATTATGAGACTTTCCGTCGTATGGGGTTGATTGATAAGAACCTCAGCCAGTCAAACACTATTTTCCATGGTGTGGTCCCTGGTAAGTCGGCTTATCCAGTTGGCAAGATCGAGTTGGATGTGGCCTTTGGAGACGAGTACAACTACAGGGTGGAAAAATTGACCTTTGAGGTGGTCAAGATAAGAAGTCCGTATCATGCCATATTTGGGCGGCCGGCTTACGCCAAATTCATGGCTCGGCCGTGTTACGTGTATTTACAGCTCAAGATGCCAGGTCACAATGGGACCATTACGGTTCACGGCAGCCGGAAGGTGGCCTTGTAGTGTGAGGAAGGCGATGCAGCTTATGCAGAATCTGTTTGTGCAATAGAGGAGTGGAAATTTTACAAGGACAATGTTGACCCAACAGATATGACCTCTCTGAAAAAGCCGACTACGAAGCATGAGCCGGCAATGAAATTTAAGTCGGCTGATGAGACTAAACTTGTTGATTTCGTTCCAGGTGATTCATCTCAGCAGTTTAGCATCAGTGCCAATCTGGATCCAAAATAGGAAAGCGCGCTCATCGAGTTCATCCGTGAGAATAGGGACATTTTTGCATGGAAACCTTCTGACATGCCAGGTGTACCTAGAGAACTCGCTGAGCACACTCTCAATGTTGATCCAAAGTTTAAGCCGGTCAGGCAATTCCTTCGGCGGTTTAATGAAGAGAGGCGGAAAGCCATTGGTGAAGAGGTGGCCCGGCTCTTGGCGGCCGGGTTTATTGTTGAAGTCTTTCACCCAGAGTGGTTAGCTAACCCGGTGCTCGTGCTCAAGAAGAATGGCACCTGGCGGATGTGTGTGGACTACACGGACTTAAACAAGGCATGTCCGGCTGATCCTTTCGCTCTTCCCCGTATTGATCAAATCATTGATGCTACGGCGGGTTGCGAGCGCTTAAGTTTCTTGGATGCTTATTCTGGATACCATCAGATTAAAATGGCAGTTAAGGACCAGGAGAAGACGGCATTCATCACTCCCTTTGGAGCCTTCTGCTGTGTGTCTATGCCTTTTGGGCTCAAGAGTGCACAGGCGACTTATCAGCGTTGCGTGCAGAACTGTCTTCATAACCAGATTGGGCGCAATGTTCATGCTTATGTGGATGATATTGTGGTTAAGTCCAGGGAAGAGAAAACCTTGATAGATGATCTGAGGGAAACCTTTGATAATCTCCGGGTCTACAAGATGATGCTTAACCCGGCCAAGTGTGTTTTTGGTGTTCCTGCAGGCAAGCTCTTGGGTTTTCTGGTTTCTAACAGAGGCATTGAAGCTAACCCGGAGAAGATCAAGGCAATCACCTCTCTGGCTAAGCCGGCGTCTATAAACGACGTCCAGCGCCTAGCGGGTCGTATCGCTGCTTTAAGACGGTTTATAAGCCGTTTGGGTGAGAAGGCCATGCCATTGTACCAGTTGATGAAGAAAACTGATGACTTTGTCTGGAATGATGCGGCTAATACTGCTTTTGAGGATTTGAAGAGACAGCTGGCAGAGCCCCCGGTCCTTGCTGCTCCGGTTGACAAGGAGCCTTTATTGCTGTATGTAGCTGCTAACACACGGGCCGTCAGTGTGGCTGTGGTGGTGGAGCGCAAGGAAGAGGGCAAGGAGCATCCGGTACAGCGGGCGGTTTATTACGTCAGTGAAGTGCTCATCGAGTCCAAATAGCGGTATCCACATTGGCAGAAGCTTGTTTATGGTGTGTTCATGGCAAGCCGGAAGCTTAAGCATTACTTTCAGGGTCACCCTATCACTGTGGTTAGTTCTGCTCCCCTTGGAGATATCATCCAAAACAGAGAAGCTACAGGAAGAGTGGCTAAGTGGGTTATAGAGCTCGGGCCTCATGGTCTGAAATACGTACCACACACTGCTGTTAAATCTCAAGCCTTGGTGGATTTCATCAACGATTGGACAGAGCTACAAGTGCCGGAAGAAAAGCCGGATAATACATATTGGACTATTCATTTTGATGGGTCCAGGCAATTGGAGGGCTCGGGGGCTGGAGTCGTATTGGCTTCCCCTAAAGGTGACAAGTTCCATTACGTGCTACGGTTGATGTTTCCTTGCACTAACAATGCGGCTGAGTACGAGGCCTTGCTCCATGGTCTTCGGATGGCTAAGGAGATGAGCTTGAGCCGGGTAAGGTGCTTCGGCGACTCAGACTTAGTGGCTCAACAAGTATCAGGCAAGTGGGATTCTAAGGACCCTCTCATGGCGGCTTATCGCCGGGAAGTTGATGCCATTGCTGGACACTTTCAGGGTTACCAAGTAGAGCACATCGACCGCAGGAAGAACGAGGCGGCTGATGCATTAAGCCGGTTGGGCTCTCAGCAAAAACCGGTGCCGCCTAATACTTTTCTGGACGTCTTGCATAACCCTTTTGTTAAGTTGCCTACAGAGGAAGACTTGGCTGTCCCTGACCCGGAGGCACAATTGGTGGCGGCTCTCCACATCATCCCGGACTGGACAGTGCCCTATCTGGCTTACATGACCCAGGGAGATTTTCCTGAGGATGAAACTTTGGCCAGACAAATAACCCGGCGGTCTAAGTCAATGGTTGTTATCAATGGTGAGCTGCATCGCCGCAGTGTTACGGGAGCGTTCCACCGTTGTGTCTCCCCTGAGGAAGGTCAAGAGATCTTGCGTGAGATTCATGAAGGGGATTGTGGCCATCATGTCGGCTCAAAATCCCTTGTGGCCAAGGCTTTTCTTCATGGTTTTTATTGGCTGACGGCTCATGCTGATGCGGAGGACTTGGTCAGTAAATGTGATGGTTGCCAAAGGTTCTCACGACGGGCTCATGTGCCGGCTCAGGAGCTGAGGATGATACCAATAACTTGGCCGTTTGCGGTCTGGGGGCTTGATATGGTTGGGCCTTTTAAAAGGTCCAAGGATAAGAAGACTCACCTTTTGGTGGCAGTTGACAAGTTCACAAAGTGGGTTGAAGCAGAGCCAGTTAGTAAGTGTGACGCAGCCACGGCGGTTCAGTTTATGAAAAAGGTGATATTTCGCTTTGGTTTTCCACACAGCATTATAACTGACAACGGCACCAATCTATCTAAGGGTGCTATGGAGGAGTTTTGTCAACGAGAGCATATTCGACTTGATGTTTCATCAGTGGCTCATCCTCAATCCAATGGTCAAGCTGAGAGAGCTAATCAGGAGATTCTAAAGGGCATCAAGCCCCGGCTTTTAGTCCCTTTGCAACGGACGCCGGGTTGTTGGGTGGAGGAGTTACCCTCCGTGTTATGGAGCATCAATACTACCCCTAACAGGTCTACAGGTTTCACGCCTTTCTTCATGGTTTATGGAGCGGAAGCAGTCCTCCCCAGTGACATCCGTCATGACTCGCCTCGAGTGGCGGCTTATGTTGAGGTGGATAATGAACAGGCGCGCCAAGATGCTCTTGACTTGTTGGACGAACAGCGTGATGTGGCAGCAGCTCGATCAGCGATTTACCAACAAGATCTGCGCCGTTATCACAGTCGCCGGGTTAAGTCCCGGGTCTTCCAGGAAGGTGATCTGGTGCTCCGGCTCATCCAAGATCAAACAGATGCGCACAAGCTATCCCTGCCTTGGGAAGGACCCTTTGTGGTCAGCAAGAACTTGCACAACGGGTCATACTACCTTATTGACGTTCGAGAGCATAAGGATTCCCGTAAGTCGGAGGAAGAGACCCGTCGGCCGTGGAACATAGCTCAGCTTCGGCCTTATTACACTTGAGCCACCGGCTCTCGTAATGTACATATTTTTATAAGCCATGTATATATTATGATAAGCAATAAAGCAGGACCTCTGTCCTTTTTCTCCTTCAAAGGTAAATGTGTTGTTTCCATTACAAGATCACATAGTAACTTGGAGGTGGATCCGGCTTATGATTGTATTCGAATCTAGCCGTACACAATAAAGTCACTTGGGGGCTTCCTGTTCAAACATAGGTCGTATTCGAACCAAAGAGAACATAGCTATCGATACCGATTTGATTGGCAAAGTGTCGAGCTCATTGGGGAGTTTTCTTTGATCATATTTGAATCATGGCTCAACCCCCTTTGGGAACCGACGTGGATCGTATTCGAATCAGCGTCGTTAAACAACTCTCCAGGTCATTTGGGGGCTTCCTGTTCAAACATGGGTCGTATTCGAACCAAAGAGAACATAGCTGTCGGTACCCTCTTGATCGGCATCGCCAAACCCACTGGGGGCTAAATGATCGCAGTCGAATCTTAGCTTAACCCCTTTGGGACGGGTCTCTGGTCGTATTCGAACCGGAAGCCCCTACGTTTTGATTTTCTGATTTACAACAAGTTCTTCTGGTTGTATCAACAGTTTACACGGCAGTTCTTATTCCGCCGGCTTAACTTTGATTCACAGTGCTAGTCGAACACAATCGGCATTATCAAGACTGGTAAACTGGAATTGAGGTGCCAACCTTATTACCCAGGTTATATAAACCGGAAGTGTACTTGAAGGCCTGTAAGTATGTTATTACGGTTATATCAAGGATTTAATTGAGGACCGGTCTTGGGTGACTTAGATTCATATTCCGGGTTATATATATGAGACTATGATTTCTCAGTGCGGTAAGCCGCCTGGAGACTTGTGATTTGTTTTTCTATGCAGGATAGTTCAAGACAACTATTTGAGCTTAAGGAAAATGAATGATCAATTATGACCCGGAAGAATATAAGGAAGCAACTTCAATGGAGTTACGCATTCAACACGTGCACGATGGCACGGCAAAGTTAAAATGTTGGTCCTACTCTATTACAAGACTCTCAGAGTCCAAAAGGGTGAAGCATTGTTTAACAAGCCGCGTAAAAGATTCAAGATGCTTGCCGGGTCGACGCTTCCGGTTCATCCCTCTCCGCTCCTCCGGCTGTTCCCAAGACCTGGAAGGTTGACGATTTCCAGTCAACGCCGCTCAAAGCTTTAAACTGAGCTTCCTCGTCAATTAACCCGGCCGGGTTAATTTCCAAGGCGAAGGTGTGCTTACGAGTCGGCGGGACCAAGCTGATGGCTTCCTAACGCGGAGTGGGGATCCTCTGATTCTCTCCATCGTAGCCCGGCTGGTACTTTGTCAGATCAGCGTCATTCCTAATCAGGGTGGCCACCGGGCGCAGGATCTTCACACAGGCAGCAAAGTCCTTTTGGTCGAAAGGAGTGCCGTCTTCCTTCAAGCTGGGGTAGCCAAGTGCAATGTCCGCCGGGTCTAGCTCTGGAAGGAAGGCCTTGGCCCGGCTCAGAGCAGCTATGGCTCCGGCTCTTGCAGAGGCCCGTCGCAGCTCTTGGACACGCTGAGGAAGAACGGCAAGCCGGCGAAGAACTTCCGCCAGGTGAGTCGGAACCTCATTGGATAGGGCCACCACGGCCAAAGCGCGCTGTGACCCGGTGTAGAGTTGCTCCACCAGGGTGTACACGGCCTTCAGCTTGGTCGGCACATTTTGATTGAGGTTGGCGCTTCTTGGACCTGTTTAACAAAGTAAGATAAGCCGTCATCAATGATGGAGTTATGAGACATAAAGACTGTAAACTTGCTCAAAGCCGGCAGAAGGACTTACCGAAGATTGCAGCGACCATTTGTGACACATGGCGTTTTAAGCCGGAGAGTTCGGCGGTTCTCTCCGACAGAGCCTTCTCCGCCTGTTCGGCCCGGCTTACCAGAGCAGCCTTCTCTTCGGCCCAGGTCTTCCTTTCAGCTTCAAACTTTTTCTTCAGCGTCTCTTGAGCAGCAATGCTGGATTCAAATTTGGCGTTGGCCTTCCGGGTCTCAGTTTCCTGAGTCTTCAGGCGGCTCTTCAGATCAGAGATATCAGCCTCAAACTTCTTGCAAGCAGCCTGCACAATTTCCGGGTTATAGTATGAACAGTTGTTATGCAGCTTTAAAGTCCCAAGCACTTTCCAAGCAAAGGCACTTGGCACTTGGGGGCTAATGCATGTCGAAAGTTTCTATCTACAAATTACCGGTTCATGGAAGTAAGCCGGAACTTAAGTCTACAACATATTCTATCATAAGTAGTAGACTTGGGGGCTAGAGTATGGTAAAGATAACTATGCGGTAAGCAATAGAGTGGTACCTCAGACTTCTGCTGTATCTGATTCACCATGTCGATCTCCAAATCCCGGCTCTTGTGCACCTGACTGACATAGCCGGAGACGATCTCTCCGATGCTCAAGTTAGCATAGTTGGTGAGGTCCAGATTGACCCGCCGGCGCTCTGGCAACTCTTCCTTGGCGGAGCACTTGGCCAGCGCAGTGGGTCTCCCCAGCTCAACAAACTCCGTCTGGGTGATTACCACGTCCGGGTCATCGGCCGGCTGAGCCGGGCTGGAGGTCTCCGGATTAGCAGAAGTCTCTGCGATTGGCTTGTCGGTTGGAGCGGTGGCTTCAGGAGCAGAGGCAACTGGTGGCTCTGGGGCTGAAACCTCCGGCTCAGGCAAGACCGGCTCTTCGACCGGCTTATTCTTCTTCGCCCTCTTGCTAAGCTTTTCCTGGGCACTGAAAGGACAAAAAGGTTAGTACAAAAGTATGAGTAAAGATAAGCACAACAAGAGATGATCATCATTACCCGGGTACGGTCTTGAAGGCCGGCAGATTTGATTGCATCGAGTCACCAGAGGAAGGTGAAGTTTCCTGATAGTTTGAATCAGAAGAATTGAGCGGTTGACATATAACACCCGCCAAAGGATGAAAAGGGTACAAGTGGGAGATAACCTCGGTCCGGCGTTTCCTCGACGCTTCAGGTAAACCGGAGGAGAGGTCAGCATCCTTGTTGGTCCGGGTGTGCCGCCGGCTCTCATGAATCTGTTGCTTCAAAAGAAATTGAGGAACTTGATAAGCTAAAGGATGTGAAAATCTTACTTTCCGGGTTACTCTTCGGACTTTCAGCCTTGGCAAGGGCTCCGAGTCGGAGGAAAGTGTCATTACCTCTTCAATCACCGGGTTACTTGCTCTGGTGTCATCCTGCTGATGGACAGTATTGATAAGGTGGACATAAATAAACAAGAAATACAACAAGAGTTTACAGGTTCAGGGGTTACCTCTGACTCGGAGTTGTCGCTTAGTTGAAGCAGCTCAGAAGCAGTAGGCCTGCTTCCCTTCTTGCGGGGAGCGGCTATCCTGGCGGCTTTCTTAGCCTTCCTGGCCTTCTTGGCCGCCTCATGGTCATACTTGACCTTCCAGAATTTATCATCAGCCTGAAAATTATAATGACGATTTCTTAAGGTTCAGATGAAAACTATCTAGAGGAGAAAATAAGATGTTCAGATCAGCGGCTTACCGCTGGGGCCAGGTTGGTCTTGCAAAAGGGGCTTAAGCCGGTCCTCCCGCAGTCTGCCAAGCTCTCATTCAAGAGGGCCTTGGTCATGTCTTCAGCAACGTCTTCAGGAAGATCGTTGCGGCTGTGTCGCAGGGGGTCATCCTTCCGGCCCGTGTAATCACACATTAAGCCGGGGCGGCGGCTCAAGGGGATCACCCGCCACGAGATCCAGACCCGGACCAGATCAATGCCATTAAGGCCATTTCCCAGGAGAGCCTTGATTTTGTTGATAGTGGGGATCAGAGGTTGGCGCTCCGCCTGAGATAGCTTGTCTGACAGAGGGTGAGTTGGTTCCAGACGCGAGGGACGAAAGCCGGGCAGCGGGCTCTCGTCAGCCGGCAAAGTGTCCTGGCAGTAGAACCACGTCTGGTTCCAGTCCTTTGGGTGGCTTGGTGGCTCGGCGTAAGGAAAAAGGCAGTCTCTCCGGCGTTGAATGGAGATTCCACCAAGTTCCAGGCTTGGTCCGTTGGCGCACTCGTTCTGGCGGTTCAAATAGAATAGCTCTCTAAAGAGCAGAAGGCTGGGCTCTTCTCCAAGGTAGACTTCGCAAAATACTTGGAAGTTGCATATGTTTGACACGGAATTGGGTCCTATGTCTTGTGGCCGCAGATCAAAGAAATTCAGCACATCTCTAAAGAACTTTGAGCCGGGCGGTGCGAAGCCCCGGCTCATGTGATCCGCAAATATTACCACCTCCCCGTCCCTTGGCTGTGGTCTCTCCTCTGACGGGTCAGGGGCGCGGTAAGACATGACATCCTTCTTGGGCAGGTAACCCGTTTTCACAAAGTCTGCTAAGGTTTCATCAGTGACGTTGGACCTCATCCAGTTGCACGTGATGGGTGCTTTGGGAGCTTTGGGAGGCATGGTGAAAGTCGGAAGCCTATGATAAAAGGAAATTTCCGGTTTAATTATAAGCCGGAGGAAATTTACAGTTCAATGTTTAAAGTGGCGGCTTATGAAGGGGCCTAATGACATATAGCTAAGTGCCTCGGGTTATCTAAGCCGCTGGAGGTATTGAGTGTAATTCAGTTGTCTACAGCTTTATCATAAATGAGCCGGAAAATTTTACGGCGCGTGGTTTCCTTAAGCCGGAAATGTAAGCCGCCATAGCTCAGCAGATGCAGTTTTTTACTAAGTGTGGTGAAAACAAGTTTCACAAATCGCAGTGAATATTTTGGATCAAAATGGTCGACTAAAAGGAAAAGTTTCTATACCTAAAACAGACGCAGAAGAAGTTCATAAGTTCAAACAGAGCCTTTGTGCAATGAGAAGGGATCTATGTACATTGGGAACGGGCGTGAAACAACTACCGCAGCAGTTCTATACAGTTTAAAGATCAAGAAAGGTGGTAAAAATGAAATCTACCGAGAACTCGCGAGAAACGGCAAAGAACACGGGAAGAACAGCCAAGGATCTAATGTGGATCTACTCTACGGAGTAACAGGGACTTACGGGTGCTGGAGAGATGCGGAGATCGCCGTCGTTATCTGGTCACGACAGGTTGATGCAGCGGCCGGAGTTGGTGAAGACAGGAAGACCTGCGGCGGCGGCGGCGGTGGAGCTCGAGCGCAGCACAGTGGCGAGAGGAAGAAGATGGAGGTGGCGAAGTGACCAGAGGCTCATTGGGCCGGGCTACTTATAAGGGCAAGCTCATAAGTGGGCGCGAGAAACGAGGAGGCCATGGCGTGGTTATCTCACCATAAAAATGCCTCGATTTTCGGGACGGCAGTTAAAGATAAGATCCGTTGCGGATATGGTGGAGTAAAAAATGGACTTAATGGAAGATGACGTCACGACGGGTTACCCGGAATCCAGAAGATGACGTAACGGCGGGTTATAGCCTTCACACAATTGTAAGCCGGAGATTTTCTGTCGAAAGGATTGAAGATTGACATGAGCCGGCTCAAATCAATCTGGGGCCTAATGTTGAGGATATAAACCTTAGAGTCACCCGCCAGGAGGGGCCAGGTTACTCATAATGGTCATCGTCCGAAGCCCGGCGCCAAGCTTGAGGACGGCGGGCCAAAGATGGGCTTAAGACCCGGATATGGCTTAAGGCCCGTAGTTACAACCACCATTATGATAGAACTTGTAGTGTAAGGCAAGAATAGTTGAGAGTCCGAGCCGGACACTCTTATGAGCCGGCCGGGACTCTGAGAGCTGCTGGGCGTCAACCTCTCTATATAAAGGGACGACCCAGCGGCGGTTTAGGGACAAGAAAGATCTCGTCGAGAGCCAGGCATAGCAGTTAAGCTCCCTGGTCATCGAAACCCTAATCAATACCACCTCAACTGGACGTAGGCTTTTACCTTCACCGTAAGGGGCCGAACCAGTATAATCTTCGTGTTCCTTGTCCCGTTTAACCCCTTCAAGCTTCCTAGCTGCGATGGCTCCACGACTAAGTCCTAGCTCGAGGACATCTGCCGTGACAATTCCACGACAGTTACATCCTCAACACGCGAGATCAAGACTATTTAAGCTTATAGGAAAGGATGGTGTAATGAGGTGGAGCGGCAGCAGGCAATAAACATATATGGTGGCTAACATACGCAAAAGAGAGCGAGAAGGGAAGCAACGGAACGGTCGTCATCTAGTAATGACCAAGAAGTGATCCTGAACTCCTACTTACGTCATTCATAACTCAAACCGTGTTCACTTCCCGGACTCCGCCGAGAAGAGACCATCACGGCTACACACACGATTGATGTATTTTAATTGGGTCAAGTGACAAGTTCTCTACAACCGGACATTAACAAATTCTCATCTGCCACATAACCGCGGGCACGGCTTTCGAAAGATAATACCCTGCAGGGGTGTCCCAACTTAGCCCATCATAAGCTCTCACGGTCAACGAAGGATAAACCTTCTCCCGGAAAGACCCGATCAGTCTCGGAATCCCGGTTTACAAGACATTTCAACAATGGTAAAACAAGACCAGCAAAGCCGCCCGAATGTGCCGACAAATCCTAATAGGAGCTGCACATATCTCGTTCTCAGGGCACACCGGATTTTCCAAGCTTCCGATAGGCGAGCCCAGAGTTGCCCCTGGTGGCCACCGGCGACTGACAGGTTGGACCAATACTCAGAGGAGCACTGGCCCGGGGGTTTAAATAAAGATGACCCTCGGGCTCGTGAAAACCCGGGGGAACGGCTTAGGTGGCAAATGGTAAAACCAAGGTTGGGCCTTGCTGGAGGAGTTTTATTCAAGGCGAACTGTCAAGGGGGTCCCATAAATCACCCAACCGCGTAAGGAACGCAAACTCAAGGAACATAATACCGGTATGACAGAAACTAGGGCGGCAAGAGTGGAACAAAACACCAGGCATAAGGCCGAGCCTTCCACCCTTTACCAAATATATAGATGCATTAATATAATAAGAGATATTGTGATATCCCAACATATCCATGTTCCAACATAGAACCAACTTCAACTTCACCTGCAACTAGCAACGCTATAAGAAGGGCTGAGCAAAAGCGGTAACTTAGCCAAACAACGGTTTGCTAGGAAAGGATGGTTAGGGGCTGACATGGCAATATGGGAGGCATGATATAGCAAGTGGTAGGTAGCGTAGCATGGCAATAGAACGAACAACTAGCAAAGCAAAGATATAAATGATTTCGAGGGGTGGTCATCTTGCCTGCAAGGTTCTCAGAGTTGTCGAAAGCTTGATCCTCGTAAGCGTACTCAACAGGTTCCTCATTCACGAACTCGTCTTCCGGATCTACCCAAGACAAGAACACAAGCCAACGGAACCACGGTCAATCACGGGAAATGCACAAGCAACATGATGCAAAACATGAATGATATGCGAGATGAGATATGCGATGCATATGCGTGCTCCGGAAGGAAAATGATGAACAAGGCAGTAACTTGGCAAACCAAGCATGCCACTGGAAATATGAGATGATTTCGGTCGAAATCGATATAAAGATCACCGGAAACGGATGCACAGTTTGCAAATGGCAAGCAAAACAAGAATGACACGAATCTGCGATTAACAGCATGATAGCACTTAAAATGCAACAAGAAACAATGCTACAGCACTCCAACATAGAAACAAAGCATATGGCAGTAATCTACAGGAGATGCTTGACAAAAGATGGACACTGAGCTACGGCTAGATCACAACATATCAAGCTCAAACAAGCATGGCAAAAGTGCAAAAGATAACAGGTTCACAGACTTGGTGAAATTACTGGACATGGCAGAAAACAGCATCAGGTAGCAATGTTCAGAGCACGAAATCAACATGCTACAGGAACTTAACATAGCAAAAAAAGGCATGGCAGTGTTCTACTAAATGCATAAGACAAAAGTCCCTTACTGACCCTAAGCCAAAAAGGACCAGACGATATGATGGCAACCTTGTAAACATAGCAAGTTCCGTTAACAGGTTTCAGACTTAGCAGAAAACAGAGCATGGCAGAAAACAATAATATGAAGGCATCTTGGTGAGCTTGATGCTCTCACCACAAAGCAATGCATGACAAAACAAGCATACATATAGCAAGATGGCATGTTTATGAAGCTATCGATGGCAAGAACAAAAGCATAGCATGTATGAAACAACTACAACAAGCTTGGCAAAATTGAATAACACGTAAACAATCTGCCAGAAATATTTTATAGAAAAAGTAGAGCAAGATTGAGTCATGCTATGTCACTCCATAATTGCAAACAAAGGCAGGCATGGATCAATCACAACAATATCTACAAAACATCCTTAGTGAACATCTCCAAAATATGCATGGATCTCTCTGTAGCATCAAGTTTACATGGCAACAAAATAACAGCAGACAAAGAGAAAACACGAAGTCCCTGAAATCAGAAAATATTACGGAGCCTAGTTTGCATGCTTTTTCTAGTCACCACATAGATCACAAAAATACATGGCATACACCACTGGAAAGATGGCATGGCATACAATAAAATACATGTAGAGCTCATGCCCATAAGATGCACAGATTAAATGATAAAAAAATAACAAATCACCAAGTTCTGCTAAGAACCAGCAGATAACAGCAACTAGCACTCTTGCACCAGAGATTTGGGCATCAATATGGACTCAAATGAACATGGTGCAATTGAACAAAATGTAGAGCAACACGAGACGAACATTTCGATATATTACACGCGCGAAACGGAGCTATATGCAGAGAGTTACGATGCTATGAACATCGGCATGTGATGCAAAATAAAATGACTTAGAAGTTCGGGGGGGAAGAGAAACAGTCAACCTCGGGCTCGGCCGATCCAGATCTGGCCGGGGCGCCGGCTAGGGTTCGAGCTCGGCCGCCGGAGCTTCGGCCGGAGCAGAGGACGGCGAGGAGGAGGCGGGCGGCGACCGGAGGGAGGAGAGGAGGCGACGGGGCGGCTGGGTAGCGCGGAGGAGAGGGGCGGCGCCCGGGCGGCGGCGTGGCCGGACGGCGAGGTGCCGGCGGCGGGG
>NC_057808.1:25561334-25571211 GCF_018294505.1 Triticum aestivum
GGCTGCGGCGAGGCGGGCCGGCGGGGGCGGCGTACGGGCCCGGCGGGCCTCGGGTGGCACGGGGCAACGTGGCAGCCCGTGGTTGGTCGCGGCCGTCGGTGGAGATTTGTTCGGTGCGGACCGGACGTGTCCGGCGGCGGTGGGGAAAAATGCTAGGGTTTGATCTGCGAACGTTTTCGGGAGGGGATGCATATTTATAGGTAGAGGGAGCTAGGAGAGTCCAAATGAGGTGCGGTTTTCGCCCACACGATCGTGATCGAAGGACCTAGAGCATGGAAGAGAGTTTGGTGGGTTTTGGGCTGTTTTTAAGGGGGGGTTTTGCTGGAACACACAGAAGGACTGTAACGCCCACGATGCGGCTATATCTCCCACGTGTCGAGGCACGACTTAGAGGCATAACCGCATAGTGGTTTTGTCGCAAGAAGGGTCATCTTCACACAATCCCATGTAATGAGGGGGTTTTACTGCAACACACAAATGGACTTTGCGGATGCCCGGTTAACCGTTGGAGTACCAAACGACCTCCAAATGGAACGAAACTTGACCGGTGGTCTCCGGGTGGTATAATAAGGCCACTTGACAAGCCTCGGTCCATTCCGAGAAAGTTTGACACCCGCTCACGAAAGAAAACAAGAGGGGTGCACCGGAGGAGATAGGAGCGCCGGATTGCAAAACGGACAACGGGAAAAATGCTCGGATGCATGAGACGAACGCGTATGAAAATGCAATGCACATGATGACATGAAATGAAAATGCATGACAAGAACAAAATGCAAAACGAAAGACAAAACCCGACCACGAAGGGAATATCATTACACATAGCCGAAAATGGCAAGAGTTGGAGTTACAAATATGGAAAGTTACATCCGGGGTGTTACAACACTCCACCACTACGAGAGGATCTCGCCCCGAGATCTAGGACTGAAAGAACTCCGGATATTCGGAACGGAGATGGTCCTCGCGTTCCCAGGTGGCTTCCCGGTCAGAATGGTGCGACCACTTCACTTTCAGGAATTTGATGGACTTGTTGCGAGTCTTGCGCTCAGTTTCTTCAAGAATAGCAATGGGGTGCTCATGATAAGACAGATCTTCTTGGACGTCAATCTCTTCGAAGTTGATAGTGTGCTCAGGCGTCTTGAAGCACTTGCGGAGCTGTGACACGTGGAACACATCGTGCACGTTCGCGAAGTTGGAAGGAAGCTCAAGTTGATAGGCGAGGTCGCCTCTTTTCCCAATGATCTTGAAAGGACCCACGTATCTAGGGGAAAGCTTCCCTTTGATACCGAAGCGACGAGTGCCTTTCATTGGAGAGACGCGGAGGTCGACATGGTCTCCGATCTCGAAAGCCAAATCACGGTGCTTACTATCATAGTAACTCTTCTGGCGCGATTGCGCGGCTTTGAGATTATCACGGATGACTTTACACATTTCTTCAGCTTCAGTGATTAAGTCATTGCCAAGAAGTTGGCGTTCACCAGTCTCTGACCAATTGAGAGGAGTACGGCACTTCCTGCCATAGAGAATCTCGAATGGGGCCTTGCCCGAACTTGCTTGGAAACTGTTGTTGTAGGAGAATTCAGCATATGGAAGACAATCTTCCCATTTCATGCCAAAGGAAATGACACAAGCCCTGAGCATATCTTCAAGAATTTGATTGACTCGCTCGACTTGGCCACTCGTTTGAGGATGGAAAGTTGTTCTGAAGCGAATGTTTGTGCCCATGGCCTTCTGGAAGGAGTCCCAGAACTTAGAGGTGAAGATGCTTCCACGATCTGAAGAAATCAATTGTGGAATGCCGTGCAAGGAGACAATTCTGGAGGTGTATAGCTCTGCCAGCTGAGCTGCTGTGATGGATTCTTTGATTGGAAGGAAATGAGCCACTTTAGAGAGCTTGTCGATGACAACGAAGATAGCATCATTTCCGCGCTTGGACTTTGGAAAACCAGTCACGAAGTCCATTTCGATATGATCAAACTTCCATGCTGGGATAGCAAGAGGTTGAAGGAGACCAGCTGGTCGTTGGTGTTCTGCTTTCACTCTTCGACAGACATCGCATTCATTTATGAATTGAGCAATTTCTCGCTTCATTCGAGTCCACCAATACGACTGCTTGAGGTCATGGTACATCTTCGTACTTCCAGGATGAATGGAAAGGAGAGAATTGTGCGCCTCGTTCATAATGACTTTCCTTAGATCACCTTTAGGAACCACAATTCGGTCCTCGAAGAATAAAGTGTCTCTGTCATCAATGCGATAGCACTTGTATTTGGAAAGACCCTTGTCGATACCACGTTTCACCTTCTTCACCATGGCATCAAGGAGTTGTGCCCCACGAATTTGATCTTCCAAAGTAGGAGATACTATGAGGTTGGCAAGAAAGCCTTGAGGGATAACTTGGAGATTCAGCTTGCGGAAAGCTTCACAAAGATCCGGTTGGAAAGGCTTGAGAATTAAGCTGTTGCAATAAGCCTTCCTGCTTAAAGCATCTGCAATGACATTGGCCTTGCCTGGAGTATATTCAATACTCGGATTGTACTCTTGAATCATTTCGATCCATCGAGTCTGCCTGAGGTTGAGGTTGGGCTGAGTGAAGATATACTTGAGACTCTTGTGATCGGTGAAAATGTCCACTTGTCTTCCCAACAAGAGATGTCTCCACGTTATCAATGCATGGACAACTGCCGCCAACTCAAGATCGTGAGTGGGGTAGTTCTTCTCATTGGGCTTCAACTGACGAGAGGTATAGGCCACAATTTTCTTCTCTTGCATTAACACAGCACCGAGACCTTGGAGAGAAGCATCACAGAAAACTTCAAATGGCTTTGATTCATCAGGAGGAGTTAAGACAGGAGCTGTGACTAGTTTCTCTTTGAGAGTGTTGAAAGCAACGTCACACTCAGGAGACCAGACATACTTCACATGCTTCTAGAGGAGGTTGGAAAGAGGCTTTGCAATCTTAGAGAAATTCTCAACGAATCTTCGGCAATAGCTTGCAAGACCAAGAAAACTGCGGAGCTGCTTGACATTCTGAGGAGGTTCCCAATTCACAATTGCGGACACCTTCTCGGGGTTAACAGCGATGCCCTTGGCAGAGATGATGTGACCAAGGAAAAGAACTTCATTGAGCCAAAACTCACATTTAGAGAACTTCGCATAGAATTGATACTCTCTGAGCTTGTCGAGCACCAATCGCAAATGTTTGGCATGGTCCTTCTTATTCTTGGAGAAGACCAAGATATCATCGAGATACACCAGGACGAATTCATTGGTATAGGGGTTGAAGCTGAAATTCATCATCCGAGAGAATACTGCAGGAGCATTGACAAGGCCGAAAGACACGACAGTATATTCATAAGAACCAAAGCTTGTTCTGAATGCTGTCTTGGGAATATCTTCTTCACGAATGCGAATCTGGTGATAACCCATACGAAGGTCAAGCTTCGAGAATACTTTAGCCCCTTTGAGTTGCTCAAATAGCTCATTGATGTTGGGAAGTGGATACTTGTTCTTGATTGTCTTCTTGTTCAATGGACGGTAGTCGACACAAAGTCGGTCCGTGCCATCCTTCTTCTTGACAAAAAGAACACCACAACCCCATGGAGAAGAACTCGGTCTGATCAAACCCAGACGCTCTTGTTCATCGAGCTGTTTCTTCAATTCCTTCAGCTCGTTGGGTCCAAGCTTGTATGGACGCTTGCAAACGGGTTCAGTGCCTGGCTCAAGTTCGATAACGAACTCAACTGGCCGGTGAGGAGGCATACCCGGAAGCTCTTCTGGAAAGACATCTTGATACTCACAAACGACTGGAATTTGAGAGATGGCATTCAATTCGCCCTTCTCATTGAGAGAGAAAAACCGAATGGTTTCATCACGAGCGGCATAAATAATCACATCCTCAGAAGAATGTGTCAATTGAATTTCCCTGGCAGCACAATCAAGTTGAGCTTTGTGCTTCGAAAGCCAGTCCATCCCGAGAATAAGATCAATATCCGAGTCACCAAGAACAACTGGAGAAGACAGAAATTTATAGTCGCCCATCTTGATGGAAATATCGGGAGCAACCAAACTAGAAGTCAAAAGCTTTCCCAGAGAAACAACTTGCATAACTTTGGATAAAATCTCTGTGTCAACATTGTGCTTCGATGCAAATGGGTATGACAAGAAAGAATGCGATGCACCAGTATCAAAAAGAACTTTTGTAGGAATATCATTAACTGAGAGATTACCCATTATCACATCAGTAGATTCCTCTGCTTGAGCTGCATTCATCATGTTCACCTTTGCAGACTTTGGGTTATGCTTGACCACTGCATTGCTGGAAGATCTGACAGGAGGAGGAGGAGGCAGGCGCCTTTGGTTGAAGCACTTGTTAGCATAGTGACCTTTCTGCTGACACTTGTTGCAAGTCACCTCTGAGAGTGGACAGTGATAAGGAGCATTGGACTTTAGAGCTTGATTCTGAGACTTGTTCTGATAGCCAGAGTTGGAAGAGTTGGAAGAACCATGGCCACCTTGTTCTTCTGCTGGTAAGGCTGACGAAACGGAGGAGGAGGAGGCAACCAGAACTTCTGTTGCTTAGCTGTCACAAGTGAGGAAGAAGAAGACTGAACTGCGTCTCTGACTCTCTTCTTAGAAGCCTCACACTTGAGCTGAGCAGCCTCTTGCTTCAGTGCCATATTATAGAATTGATCAAACTGAGTAGGCTCAACAAGAACGAGAGCTAACTGCAGATCCTCTCTAAGGCCACCTCTGAAGTGATAGATCATACTCTTTTCATCAGGAACGTCTTGTTTAGCGAAGCGAGCAAGTTTCTGAAACTGGATGTTGTATTGATACACAGACATGTTGCCTTGCTTGAGATTGCGGAACTCCTCACGCTTGCTCTCAACAACACTTTGTGGAATGTGGTGCGCTTTGAAGTCCCGACAGAAGTCAGTCCAAGTGATCACACGACCTCCTCTGGAATCTTTGTATTGTTGATACCAATCAGCAGCTTGGTCCTTGAGCTGGAAAGAAGCGAACTTGACATAGTCCTCAGGCCTGACATTGCTACATTCAAAATGCTTGTTGATGTCCACGAGCCAATCATCGGCATCCGTGGCCTCGGCACAGTAGCTGAAAGACTTGGGCTGATTTGCGAGAAACTGGTTGAGTGTAGCGAAGTTAGGCTGATTATTGCCTTGACCTTGATTGCCTTGATTGCCTTGCCCTTGGGTGCGTTCTTGCAAGAGTTGCAGAATCATCTGAGCATTGGCGTTGGTGGCTGCCATGATAGCCTGCCATGCCTCCGGAGGCGGAGGTGGTGGCGGAGGGTTCGCTTGACTCCCTTCATTGCGATCCGGATTCTGACGCGTTGGCGGAGCCATCCTGAAGAGGGTGACATCCGTTAGCATCTTGATAGACAAATAGCTAAGTAGAATCAACGGATAGAAATTGCAACATATAGTCTTCACAATAAACATTCGAACGAAGATGAACGAATGAATTCCATAGTAAATCATCACACTTCCGTAAGTTGAGAAGCCACTTGAAAAAGATATGGAATCAACATATAACTTCGAAGCAACTCGAATACCACAATCGAAAACAAAACAAAGTATTGGCTTGCAGAATAAGCCGGAACAAACATATGATAGAGGTTTCGTCCGAAGTTTTCGTGGTGGGGCCCACACGGGCTCAATCGTACAGCACCATCATGTACAAGGCTGTGCACATGACATACGAAGCGTCCCCGAGTCGGCATAGCCAAGGACTCTTTAAGACACTACGAGACCACTGTAAAATCAACCGTGTACAGGCGGACCACTAGACGTCGAACCCCAATCTCATATCAAGCGTCTGTCGGAAAGATATCCTAAGGCTACTAGAATTCCCACTTATAAACTCCCGAAACTTTCTGGTTATGCAATCTGGTGTTGGGGATACAGGGGACACAAAATATATCACCCAAACTAGCAATCCCTAGATCCAGTTGTATCCATCCGTCAACACATAACCAAGAAACCTTCGGAAATCGTTTACCTCAACCTTCGAAAAACATCCGTTATACAAGTTATGGCAATACTCCCGAACTCCCGCCCCAGTACTGGGTGGCGTCGAGGTGATCTCACCAACAACTGCATAAAAGAGATTTCGATGTCGGTGAAACTCAGGTATTCCAGAACTGCAACGATAAAATTGTGACGACAACACCTCGGAGCTCAACTCCCCGGGACACTGCCACAACCCCTAAATGTCAGGAGGCACCAAGAAAAATTTTCTCGTCACAAAACCATCGGAACGATTCCAAGATACCCGCGTGATCCAAAAAAAAAATTAGTGAAATTTGAGGAGAGAAGAGTCAAAACTTCTACGTCAGGAGACCTCACCAGAGCGACGAAGGGACTGAGGAGTAAAAAGAATCCTACTCTCCGATATATATAATCCTAAGACTCAAAACATTTTTTGTTCTAGACTCAACAACGCCAGCGATTCGATCAAGCAGGGGGCTCCTAAGTCGGGGATGGCTCTGATTACCAACTTGTAACGCCCACGATGCGGCTATATCTCCCACGTGTCGAGGCACGACTTAGAGGCATAACCGCATAGTGGTTTTGTCGCAAGAAGGGTCATCTTCACACAATCCCATGTAATGAACAAGAATGGGATAAAGAGTTGGCTTACAATCGCCACTTCACACAATACATAAATATAATTCATACATCATCCAAAATACATGCATATAGACCGACTACGGTCAAAATCCAGATGAAAATAAGACAACCCCAAATGCTAGATCCCCGATCGTCCCAACTGGGCTCCACTACTGATCATCAGGAAAAGACACATAGTAACGACCACGTTCCTCGTCGAACTCCCACTTGAGATCGACCCCATCATCTGCACTGGCATCGTCGGCACCTGCAACTGTTTTGGTAGAATCTGTGAGTCACGGGGACTCAGCAATCTCACACCCGCGAGATCAAGACTATTTAAGCTTATAGGAAAGGATGGTGTAATGAGGTAGAGCTGCAGCGGCAATAAGCATATATGGTGGCTAACATACGCAAGAGAGAGCAAGAAGAGAAGCAACGGAGCGGTCGTCATCTAGCAATGACCAAGAAGTGATCCTGAACTCCTACTTACGTCATACATAACTCAGACCGTGTTCACTTCCCGGACTCCGCTGAGAAGAGACCATCACGGCTACACACGCAGTTGATGTATTTTAATTGGGTCAAGTGACAAGTTCTCTACAACCGGACATTAACAAATTCCCATCTGCCTCATAACCGCGGGCACGGCTTTCGAAAGATAAATACCCTACAGGGGTGTCCCAACTTAGCCCATCATAAGCTCTCATGGTCAATGAAGGATAAACCTTCTCCCGGAAAGACCCGATCAGTCTCGGAATCCCGGTTTACAAGACATTTCGACAATGGTAAAACAAGACCAGCAAAGCCGCCCGATGCGCCGACAAATCCCGATAGGAGCTGCACATATCTCGTTCTCAGGGCACACCGGATGAGACATCCTACGAGTAAAACCAGACCTCGAGTTTCCAGGAGGGGGCCCCGCAGTCTACTCAGTTCGGACCAACACTCGAAGGAGCACTGGCCCGGGGGGGTTAAAATAAGATGACCCTCGGGCTCGCGAAAACCCGGGGGAAAGGCTTAGGTGGCAAATGGTAAAACCAAGGTTGGGCCTTGCTGGAGGAGTTTTATTCAAGGCGAACTGTGAAGGGGTTCCCATAAATCACCCAACCGTGTAAGGAACGCAAACTCAAGGAACATAATCCCGGTATGACAGAAACTAGGGCGGCAAGAGTGGAACAAAACACCAGGCATAAGGCCGAGCCTTCCACCCTTTACCAAATATATAAGATGCATTAATTAATAAGAGATATTGTGATATCCCAACATATCCATGTTCCGACATGGAACCAACTTCAACTTCACCTGCAACTAGCAACGCTATAAGAGGGGCTGAGCAAAAGCGGTAACATAGCCAAACAACGGTTTGCTAGGAAAGGATGGTTAGAGGCTGACATGGCAAAATGGGAGACATGATATAGCAAGTGATAGGTAGCGCAGCATGGCAATAGAGCGAACAACTAGCAAAGCAAAGATAGAAGTGATTTCGAGGGGTGGTCATCTTGCCTGCAAGGTTCTCAGAGTTGTCGAAAGCTTGATCCTCGTAAGCGTACTCAACAGGTTCCTCGTTCACGAACTCGTCTCCCGACTCTACCCAAGACAAGAACACAAGCCACGGAACCACAATCAATCACGAGAAATGCACAACCAACATGACGCAAAACATGTATGATATGCGAGATATGATATGCGATGCATATGCGTGCTCCGGAAGGAACATGATGAACAAGGCAGTAACCTTGCAAACCAAGCATGCCATTGGAAATATGAGATGATTTCGGTCGAAATCGATATAAAGATCACCGGAAACGGATGCACGGTTTGCAAATGGCAAGCAAAACAAGAATGACACGAATCTGCGATTAACAGCATGGTAGCACTTAAAATGCAACAAGTAACAATGCTACAGCATTCCAACATAGCAACAAAGCATATGACAGGAATCTACATGAGATGCTTGACAAAAGATGAACACTGAGCTACGGTTAGATCACAACATATCAAGCTCAAACAAGCATGGCAAAAGTGCAAAAGATAACAGGTTCACAGACTTGGTGAAAAAACTGGACATGGCAGAAAACAGTAACAGGTAGCAATGTTCAGAGCACGAAATCAACATGCTACAGGAACTCAACATGGCGAAACATGGCATGGCAGTGTTCTACTCAAAGCACATGACAAAAGTCCCTTACTGACCATAAGCCAAAAAGGACCAGAAGATATGATGGCAAGCATGTAAACATAGCAAGTTTTGTTATCAGGTTTCAGACTTAGCAGAAAACAGAGCATGGCAGAAATAATAATATGAAGGCCTCTTTGTGAGCTTAATGCACTCACTACAGAGCAATGCATGACAAACCAAGCATACCTACAGCAAGATGATATGTTTATGAGCATGTATGGATCAACTACAATAAGCTTGGAAAAATTGCATATCATGTTAAGAATCTGCCAGAAATATTTTATAGCAAAAGTAGAGCAAGATTGAGTCATGCTATGGTCCTCCATAATTGCAAACAAGGGCAGGAATGGATCAACTACAACTATAGCTACAAAACATCCTTACTGAACATCTCCAAAATATGCATGGATCTCTCTGTAGCATCAAGTTTACATGGCAACAAAATAACAGCAGACAGAAATCACTGTGTCCTTGAAATGAGAAACATTACGGAGCCTACTTTGCATGCTTGTGCTAGTCACCACAGAGATCACAAAAATACAAGGCATATACAACTGGAAATATGGCATGGCATACAACAAAACACATGTAGAGCTCATGCCCATAAGATGCATGGATTAAATGATACAAACATGACAAATCTCCAAGTTCTGATAAGAACCAGCAGATAACAGCAACTAGCCCTCTTGCAACAGAGATTTGGGCATCAAGATGACCTCTAATGAACATGGTGCAATTGAACAAAATGTAGGGCATCACGAGACGAACAATTTGACATATTACACGCGCGAATCGCAGCTACATGCAAGGAGTTATGCAACGAGAAACATGAGCACTTCCTGTAGAAAAATTATGACTTGGAAGAAAATTGGCACGGGAAAAAGTCAACGCTCAGTACCGAACAGATCCAAATCGGGGAAGAGCCGAGCGACGCTCGCCGGCGACGGGGGAGAAGAGGGCGGCGGCGGTCGGCGCTGGAGGGAGAGGAGCAGGGCGGAGGGAGGCGAGGTGACGGCGGGGAGGGACGCCGGCGGCGAGGGGCGCCGGGCCCGCGGGGAAGGAC
>NC_057808.1:25571738-25577772 GCF_018294505.1 Triticum aestivum
AGGCGAACGTTCCTGCGGGCTCGCGGCGGGCTTCGCGGGCCGGCGGCGGTGGGGAGATCCGGCGCGCTGACGTGGTGGCTCGCGAGTGGCTGGAGGCGGCGGCGGTTTTGTCCGGCCGGCGTACGGACACGTCCGGCACGGCGCGAGGGAAAAAGCTAGGGTTCGTCTGCGTTTCGTTTCGGGAGGGGATGCTCTTTTATAGCTAGAGGGAGCTAGGAGGCTCCAAATGAGGTGCGGTTTTCGCCCACACGATCGTGATCGAACGACCTAGAGCATGGAAGAGAGTTTGGTGGGTTTTGGGCTGTTTTTGAGGGGGTTTTACTGCAACACACAAATGGACTTTGCGGATGCCCGGTTAACCGTTGGAGTACCAAACGACCTCCAAATGGAACGAAACTTGACCGGTGGTCTCCGGGTGGTATAATAAGGCCACTTGACAAGCCTCGGTCCATTCCGAGAAAGTTTGACACCCGCTCACGAAAGAAAACAAGAGGGGTGCACCGGAGGAGATAGGAGCGCCGGATTGCAAAACGGACAACGGGAAAAATGCTCGGATGCATGAGACGAACGCGTATGCAAATGCAATGCACATGATGACATGAAATGAAAATGCATGACAAGAACAAAATGCAAAACGAAAGACAAAACCCGACCACGAAGGGAATATCATAACACATAGCCGAAAATGGCAAGAGTTGGAGTTACAAATATGGAAAGTTACATCCGGGGTGTTACAAGGACTTTGCGGTTACCCGGTTAACCGTTGGAGTACCAAACGACCTCCAAATAGAACGAAACTTGACCGGTGGTCTCCCGGTGGTATACCAAGGCCACTTGACAAGCCTCAGTCCATTCCGAGAACGTTTGGCACCCGCTCATGAAAGAAAACAAAAGGGGTGCACCGGAGGAGGTGGGAGCGCCGGATTGCAAAACGGACAACGGGGAAAATGCTCGGATGCAGGAGACGAACACGTATGCAAATGCAATGCACATGAAGACATGATATGAGATGCATGACATGAACAAAATGTAGAACGACAAACAAAACCCGACCACGAAGGGAATATCATAACACATAGCCGGAAATGGCAAGAGTTGGAGTTACAAATATGGCAAATTACATGCGGGGTGTTACAATTAAGTCTTCCAGGTGTGGTCGAATTGACAACACAGCTGCTAATACTTGAGAATATTCTTTGGCTCCCCTTGTGTCGAATCAATAAATTTGGGTTGAATACTCTACCCTCGAAAACTGTTGCGATCCCCTATACTTGTGGGTTATCATCTACCAAGCGCTAGACATGTTTGCTTGAATGGAAATAAGTTGTCAATAGAAATTAGTAAACTATTTTTGAATAAACAATATCGAATACATAAATATGGTTGAGAAACTCATATAATGGTACAACTGGAGGCGTCTGCACATCGACCCAGATGTCGATATTACCTTCAATATCATCTTCCGGACGAATATCAAAGGTGATAACCATATCAGGCTCAAATGCATAAGTCTTGCATAGTGCTTGCCAAGTTTTGCAATCAAAATAGGTGTAGGTGTCTGCGTTGTATAATTTTGCATGGAAAGTATAACCATGCTCGGTCTTCAAGTAAACTCTCTTTACCTACATAGTTTTCATAGGACTGAAACCTATCTTATCCAAGACAAAAACTCTTGCATGGCAGGGGATATGCTAGTACCTGATACGTCTCCAACGTATCTATAATTTTTTATTGTTTCATGCTATATTATATTCTGTTTTGGATGTTTAATGGGCTTTACTATACACTTTTATATTATTTTTGGGACTAACCTATTAACCAGAGGCCCAGCCCGAATTGCTGGTTTTTTTGCCTATTTCAGTGTTTCGAAGGAAAAGGATATCAAACGAAGTCCAAACGGAATGAAACCTTCGGGGACGTGATTTTCGGAACAAACGTGATCCAGAGGACTTGGAGTCTACATAAAGCAATCAACGAGGAGAGCACAAGGCAGGGGGCACGCATACCCCCCCCCCCCCAGGCGCGCCCTCCACCCTCGTGGGGCCCATGTTGCTCCACTGACATACTTCTTCCTCCTATATATACCCATATACCCTGGAAACATCAGATACGGAGCAAAAACCCTATTTCCACTGCCGTAACCTTCTGTACCCGTGAGATTCCATCTTGGGGCCTTTTCCGGCGCTCCGCCGGAGGGGGCATTGATCATGGAGGGCTTCTACATCAACACCATAGCCTCTCCGATGATGTGTGAGTAGTTTACCTCAGACCTTCGGGTCCATAGTTATTAGCTAGATGGCTTCTTCTCTCTCTTTGGATCTCAATACAAAGTTCTCCTCGATCTTCTTGGAGATCTATTCGATGTAATCTTCTTTTGCGGTGTGTTTGTCGAGATCCGATGAATTGTGGGTTTATGATCAAGATTATCTATGAACAATATTTGAATCTCCTCTGAATTCTTTTATGTATGATTGGTTATCTTTGCAAGTCTCTTCGAATTATCAGTTTGGTTTGGCCTACTAGATTGATCTTTCTTGCAATGGGAGAAGTGCTTAGCTTTGGGTTCAATCTTGCGGTGTCCTTTCCCAGTGACAGCAGGGGCAGCAAGGCACGTATTGTATTGTTGCCATCGAGGATAAAAAGATGGGGTTTATATCATATTGCATGAGTTTATCCCTCTACATCATGTCATCTTACTTAAAGCATTACTCTGTTCTTATGAACTTAATACTCTAGATGCATGCTGGATAGCGGTCGATGTGTGGAGTAATAGTAGTAGATGCAGAATCATTTCGATCTACTTGTCACGGACGTGATGCCTATATACATTATCATACCTAGATATTCTCATAACTATGCTCAATTCTATCAATTGCTCGACAGTAATTTGTTTACCCACCATAATACTTATGCTCTTGAGAGAAGCCACTAGTGAAACCTATGGCCCCGGGTCTATTCTCCATCATATTAATCTTCCAACACTTAGCTATTTTTATTGTCGTTTATTTTACTTTGCATCTTTATCATAAAAATACCAAAAATATTATCTTATCATATCTATCAGATCTCACTCTCGTAAGTGACCGTGAAGGGATTGACAACCCCTTTATCGCGTTGGTTGCGAGGTTCTTATTTGTTTGTGTAGGTGCGTGGGACTTGTGCGTGATCTCCTACTGGATTGATACCTTGGTTCTCAAAAACTGAGGGAAATACTTACGCTACTTTACTGCATCACCCTTTCCTCTTCAAGGGAAAACCAACGCAGTGCTCAAGAGGTAGCAGTAGCATAGTAAAAAAAATTATAAGTTGAAGCAAATGAAGCAGATGTCATGCTTAATTACGAAAAAAGACTTGTTGTTGTGACTTACTGTATCCACTTCGAAACTCTCGTCCAGCTTGATGCTGAAGCGCCTATCATCATCACAGGAAGATTCTGTCGCACAGGCCACGCTCATCTTCGCAGTATTCGCAAATACCGAAATCCTTTTCGTCGTCAGACATTTCCTATGTTCATAGTTGAAACATTTATTGAAAATCGATCGAAGGCAACTACCAGGATACTCAACACACAAATCCGAGGCACTCGATATTTCCTACATATTCTAGCACAAGTCATGCCAAAATTCACGGAAAAATCCGGCATGACCTTTGCTAAACTAGGACATATCGAGCGCCTGAAATTTGCTGGAAGGAAATGAATCAACACTCCGGCAAAACATAGGCCACTCGGAGGTGTAACCTACAAACATGACCGGCCACTTGGGCAAGCACATATCCTATTTGAGCAACACAAGATATACATGTTTTTATTATCTACATCATATATATGAGCATTCAAACTTGATGGTCATTGCATTTCAATGGTTGAAAATATGAGAAAAAACATTTCAAAATATCTTATTAGCATGCATTCAATAAGCAAAACCAAATCGTAAAATAAATAAGTATTCTAATTAGCATGCATTCAATAAGCAAAAGTAAATCATCTCTTGCGTTCGTACATCATCGAATATTATCACTAATACATCCCGAATAATATCATACATATAACATCACTAATACAACTAAAACCCTAGCGAACGATGGGTATCGGCGCGGGCGGTGGACACCCAAAAAGAAGGAACCATCATAGGATCATAGCTCTAGTGAGATCCCTGGAGAACCGCCAGGTATTGGAGAACCTGTGCTCCAACGCAACCAAGTAGCGACGGACGTGCGCGTCCTCGCTGACACGGTGACGTACCACCTCCGCGGGGTCCTCAAGCCTCTGGACCGTCACTGGCTCACGTGACCGCCACCAAAGAAGGTTCGGGTCAACGACGGGCTGGCTCCTCACCAAGCCGCACCACCCGGTAGGTAGCGCCTCCCAGTACCAGCCCGGCGGAGCCCAGTCCCGGACATGGCCCATCGGGTCAAGCAGGTGTCCTCCGCTGAGTCGACGACGAGGATGCGGGATAGCATTGTCGACGTCGATGCGGGAATAATTGATTTAACTAAAAAAATAACAACAAATGTGACATGTTCAACTAGTTTTATTAATTCAACTAGTTCTTACTAAAAATAAACTTACTATAAATAAAAATAAACTAGTTCTTACTAAAAATAAACTAGTTCAACTAGTTATATTAATTTTCTTACTAAAAATACACTTGTTCTATTAATTCAACTAGTTCTTACTAAAAAACTAGTTCAACTAGTTCTATTAAATTTCTTACTAATTCTATTAAACACTAATGCCCTAGTTCTTACTAACTAATTAGTACCTAGGAACTACTGCCCTAATTACCATCTAATTTGATGAACCCTAACTAATTTGATGCAATCTAAAATTTGAAGAACCCTAGGCAGAGGTAGGGGAGGGGGAGGAGGAGGCGTACTCACCTCTAGTGCCTGCGGCGAGGGAGGGGTAGGCGGCGTCGAGGTCGGGGCTCGGGCGCGTGGCGGAGGGCGGTGTCGAGGTCGGGGTCGGGGCTCGGGCGCGCGGCAGAGGGCTGCGTCGAGGTCGGGGTCGGGGGCGGCGTCGAATCCTGGGTCGGGGCGGCGTCGAGGGTGTGCGAAGACCGACGGGAGAGCGTGCCGCGGAGGGCGGCGATGCAGGGCGACGGCGGCGGCGACAGCGGAGGAGTTGGGATTTGGGGGAAGTGGCCGTGGTGAAGAATGAACCGCGCGGTTAAGTCGAAAGTAGCAGTAGCGCGTCCCAGGAAGTGCGCTACTGCTAAGTTAGCTATAGCGTGTTTCCGAACCTGCGCTGCTGCTATTCCTTTCTCTTTTTTCCCCTTTTTCATTTATTTTTCTTTACTTTTTTTTTCTTTCTCTTTTTTCTATTTCTTTCATTTTCATTTACTTTTCTATTTGCTTTTCATTTAATTTCATTTTATTTAGCAGTAGCACCTTTCTACGTAAACGCACTGCTACAAAACAATAGCAGTAGCGCTGTTTCTATTAGATTGCTACTCCTATGTGTACCCTATCGGCTTACCAGTGGGAATTTTAGTAGTAGCGCTTTTATCTTCAGACGCGCTACTGCTACAAATATATCTGTAGCGCGGTTTTCGCCAACGCGCTACTGCTAGTTAGCACTAGCGTGCGTTTTTAACAAGCGCTACTGCTAAAGTTCTGTGTATAAGGTTTTCCCTAGTAGTGAACATTACAGCCGACGAGGCTTCTTGGATGCCGCTTCTTGCCGATGACGCCGAGAGAGTCATCGACTTGCCGCCGGCCATTGCAGCCGACAAGGCTTCTTGGAGGCCGGTTCTTGCCGACGAGGATGAGAGATTCGTCGACTTACCTCCGGCCATTGCAGCTGACGAGGCTTCTTGGAGGCCGGTTCTTGCCGACGAGGATGAGAGAGTCATCGACTTACCGTTGGCCATTGCAGCCGATGAGGCTTTTTGGAGTTCGCTTCCTATCGACAATGATGAGAGAACCGTCGAAAATTGCAGCCGGCAATGCTTCTAGGCCGCTTCTTGCCAACGAGGACGAGAGAGCCGTCGACTTGCAACCAGTCTTCCTGCTGACGAGGCCGAGGGGCTTG
>NC_057808.1:25578113-25591276 GCF_018294505.1 Triticum aestivum
AAAGAGGAAAGATCGATTTTTTACATGGAAACCAAGAAGATGTCGGACAATATATAAGTCGTATTGCCCGACGGCAGTGCTCGGACTCCTTCCGTCGGGTCTAATGAGTCCGCCTAAATGGTGGATGGGTCCGGTGCAAGGTGTGTTGCCGCTGCCTCACCAGAGGCGGTACGATCCGTCTGGCATCTGAACGTGATGGCGGATGCGCAACCGCTTAGCTAGCGCGCCGAGGCAGAGGTGAACGCATGGGCATCGTCCGGCGCAAATATGGCGTGGTGTGACCGCCGTGTGCGAGCCAGCGGGCGCGGGAGGCGGTGGCAGCCCTCATGGCGGTGGACATTGGCGAGGCAGAGTCGCATTGTCCGGCGCCCCGTATGGTGCACGGCAAGTCCGGGCACCGCAATCGCATACTGGTGGACGTCGTCGACTCCTCCCACGACGGATCCATCATCGATCTCATGTCCATCGGCACCGTCAAAGCTCCGGACTCCGACGAGGAAGAGTAGGGCATGGGACTCGGTGACACCTTGAGTCTCGTGAGCCGGCGCGTGTCCCATGTCCTACTCTACCTCGCCGGCGACCAGAGCAACAATTTGAAGGGCGCAACCGGCAGCCGTACATGGGCACTACGGAGTCGGACGAGCTTCGCTTAGATTACATTTGGTGTTGCATGCAATAGTATGGATTTGAGATTTCTTAACTGAGGTATCCGGTTGTGAAAGAGATTATTCGATGCGTGACCAGTCACTGTCCACGGACGCACCCGGGCGCGTCCGCAGACGTTTGAGGGTCGAATTTGCTGTATCCAGCTGTAGATGCTCTTAGGGATGTTTTGGCTACTATTCTTGTTTCAGTTATCTACTCATATCCCCATACTTGGTGGTTGCACTTGATTTATCCATTATCACTAAGACTTCGTTAAACTGGCTAATAGCCTGACATGAGCGTACGATTTGCATCTTTTCATTACTACTATGTTTTTATGCTTAAGTTGTTATTGGTTTGTGAGTACATTCAAAATGAATATGTGACTTTTTACGTGGCCAGATGCGGGAGGTAATGATTATGCATATGGTATGGAACCCGACGTCACCAACTAGGAAGTGTACCAACAGTGTCCCTATGGAATGGAGTCCATGTTGGGGAACGTAGTAATTTCAAAAAAAATCCTACGCACACGCAAGATCATGGTGATGCATAGCAACAAGAGGGGAGAGTGTTGTCCACGTACCCTCGTAGACCGTAAGCGGAAGCGTTATGACAACGCGGTTGATGTAGTCGTACGTCTTCACTGTCAACCGATCCTAGTACCAAAAGTACGGCACCTCCGCGATATGCACACGTTCGGCTCGGTGGCGCCCCACGAACTCACGATCCAGCAGAGTGTCGAGGGAGAGCTTCGTCAGCACGACGGTGTGATGACGGTGATGATGAAACTACCGGCGCAGGGCTTCGCCTAAGCACAGCAACGATATGACCGAGGTGGATTATGGTGGAGGGGGGCACCGCACATGGCTAAGAGATCAATGATCAACTTGTGTGTCTATGGGGTGCCCCCTTCCCCCGTATATAAAGGAGTGGAGGAGGGGGAGGGCTGGCCCTCTACTATGGCGCACCCTGGGGAGTCCTACTCCCACCGGGAGTAGATTCCCCCCTTCCAAGTAGTAGGAGTAGGAGAGAAGGAAGGGGAGGAGAGAGGGAAGGAAGGGGGGCCGGCTCCCCACCCAATTCGGATTGGGCTAGGGGGCGCGCCCTCCACCTTTTCCCTTCCTCTCCTCTATTCCAGTAAGGCCCAATAAGGCCCATATACTCCCCGGGGGGTTCCGGTAACCTCCCGGTACTCCGGTAAATGCCCGAACTCATCCGGAACCATTCCGATGTCCAAATATAGGCTTCCAATATATCGATCTTTACGTCTCGACTATTTCGAGACTCCTCGTCATGTCAGTGATCATATCCGGGACTCCAAACTACCTTCGGTACATCAAAACACATAAACTCATAATACTGATCGTCACCGAACGTTAAGCGTGCGGACCCTACGGGTTCGAGAACTATGTAGACATGACCGAGACACGTCCTCGGTCAATAACCAATAGCGGAACCTGGATGCTCATATTGGTTCCCACATATTCTATGAAGATCTTCATCGGTCAAACCGCATAACAACATGCGTTGTTCCCTTTATCATCGGTATGTTACTCGCCCGAGATTCGATCGTCGGTATCTCAATACCTAGTTCAATCTCGTTACCGGCAAGTCTCTTTACTCGTTCCGTAATGCATCATCCCGCAACTAACTCATTATTCACATTGCTTGCAAGGCTTATGGTGATGTGCATTACCGAGAGGGCCCAGGGATACCTCTCCGACAATCGGAGTGACAAATCCTAATCTCGATCTATGCCAACTCAACAAGTACCATCGGAGACACCTGTAGAGCACCTTTATAATCACCCAGTTACGTTGTGACGTTTGGTAGCGCACAAAGTGTTCCTCCGGTATTCAGGAGTTGCATAATCTCATAGTCATAGGAACATGTATAAGTCATGAAGAAAGCAATAGCAACATACTAAACGACCAAGTGCTAAGCTAACGGAATGGGTCAAGTCAATCACATCATTCTCTAATGATGTGATCCCGTTAATCAAATGACAATTCATGTCTATGGCTAGGAAACTTAACCATCTTTGATTCAACGAGCTAGTCAAGTAGAGGCATACTAGTGACACTCTGTTCGTCTATATATTCACACATGTACTAAGTTTCCGGTTAATACAATTCTAGCATGAATAATAAACATTTATCATGATATAAGGAAATATAAATAACAACTTTATTATTGCCTCTAGGGCATATTTCCTTCAGTCCATCTACATGTTATGTCATTTTGTCTTCTACTTCTAGTATTTTAGGCCCTATTTTCTAGGGAATTTTTCGTTAGTGCCACTACCAAATTGGGATATTCGAGGCCTGCCGCTCGAACTTTCTGAATTCGGTCTTCCCCACTACTGCTTGCAAAAAAAAATAGTTGCATGCCCCTCGGGATCGCCTCTGCTCGCTGTCGTCTCCTTTGCGTCATTACCTTTCATCTGGGACCCACCACTCGCTATGCCAAGCATAGCGATGAGGAGATCAGCCGGATGACCGTTCTGACCGATGTGGGGGGCACCAATATTGATGAGCAGACTAGGTTCACTGTTCCTGACTATGTGGGGCCCACCATTGACGGGACAATACATCCATAATTCCATTTTGTCCGATTTGCATGCCTCGCTGGCTCATGCATTGAATGTCGATGACCGTCACATTTCTCAGGGCGTGTCGATCGATCTACCAGCCACCAATAATTAGTGGTTGCCCAGGATGTTCCCGAGGCACCTTCCCCACACCCACTTTCGCACACTTCTTATCGCATGTTGTTAACCCACATGCATAGGGGATCTATCATAGCCTTTTCGATGAGAGTGTTAGAACCCTACACTGAGCAGAAGGAATTGATCGATGAAAACTGGTAAAGAATCACTATAAAAACTGCAAAGATGTTTTTTTATAGTTTGTTTGACCACAAAAATAATTGCTAGAGCGCAAATTGTAACAAAAATGCAACAGTGCAGCAAGTGGCCTGATTCTTAATGCAAGAGTGATGACCCCACAAGTATAGGGTATCCATTGTAGACTTTTCGAGAAGAGTGTCAAACCCACAAAAAGCAGAAGGAGTTGAGAAATGTATATACGCCAATACAAGTTGTTCTTTGCGTCATACATATGAGTCCAAACAATCTAGAAAATAATGCTTATCTTGTCAAAAGTCTGGAAATTTCACAACACGCATGTCGGGTGATTTTTGTTAGTCAAAAGCTGAGCTCTTTATCTTTGGCACAGGGAATTTTGTCTTGCTTTTTCTGTCAGACATGTAATTTTCTCTTGCAAATTAATTTTCTAGGAGTATATGCAGAGGTATGGAATAATGCATCGCGCCATGAGCGAGTGAGCTAGTTGGACAAGGACGTGGGTGTGCAAATCCAGCTGCTCTCCTTGTCAGTGATGTGCCGTACCAGGACCAAATAGCCAGGAAACCGACCGGTAATGGTTCATTCGTCTCACGGGTTCCTCTCGTACGTACTTAATAAGTTAATATAAAGTTAGGTTATCTACTTTGGAAAGGAAGAAGTACTTACGTACGTGCTGCTTCTCCTCAATAGTCTTTTGCGTGAGACTGGAACTCCTGACAATTATACGTTGGAACATCTTCAGCCGTCGCCTTCCATCACATCCGCCATTGGCTAATCGGGTCCAATCTTGGATTTCATTTAGATTTGCTTGCTACATGTTCGCACAAGGAAAAACCATTGGCCGCCTGGTGTTTTTCTCTGCCGTGGAATTCCTGGTTCCAAACGGAGACCAGCTGCGCTTTCCAGGCACCGGTAGTCGTGTTTCCGTGTCACCGGTGGTTCCACGGGCAGAAAACTAATCGACATTGTTGATGGTTCTTGAGGTAAGCATCCATATGGGTTGACCCTGACTTTGTGATCGACCAGCTGATCACGGGTGGAACCAACGTCAGCTGCGAGTAGTTAGCTAGGCGGTTTTGCTATTGAGTTTGTGAAGCGTAGAGCTTAATTAGGAGATTTGCCGACGGTGGAAGATTTAATTCACCCGCCGGCGGCCGCCACCTGCCGGCGCGCCGTGGGCCTCGACGGCGACGTCATAATATGAGGCATCGATGGAGGGAGCTGGAAGCCAAACGAAAACATGCATATTGCCGTCGTCGCCCTCTCGGCGTATGCATCCATACACCAACCAAAACAAAGGCAAATAAATAAAGCAATTATGTATTGCCCCTCGAAAATCACAGGGGCACTTTGTAAGCTAAATTAGGTTTACATAAGATTTACTGTCCAAGATAAGGATATACTGGATGATCTTCGATGATACACTGTGTGAACATAAATAATTTTCTAAAATGGCACATGGCATCTTTTGAATTGAAATGAATGACAGATGGCTTGGAGCAGAGCCAAGATACCCAATATACTATTAAGAAAAACATTGCAAGACATCCAATTATTTGGTGGTTGGTCGAGGAAGGTACGTCCCTACCAACTAGCATATGTTTCTCGCATGATTCTCTGGTATCAACACGCAGGTTATATACGTATGTACCAACCAGTTGCCAGCCATCCCTAAGGTAGAAAGTACTAACAAAGTAACAATGACACCATATGTACAAACCAATTGTTAGCCATCCCTGGGTGCCAGATCTGAAGTTCGATAGCGTGTCCGAAGTGTTACCTCGGTCTGATTTGTTCAACGGTAATAGTTTCACCTTTGATGAGCCACCTTGGAGGTCCGCAAAACTGCATCACAGCGATAGAGCCGCGTCGAGCCCGGGTGTGAAGCTGATTCGTAATTTTCCTTTGATGGCTGATGTGGTGGTGTCAGAGGCAGGTGACAGGCGTCGGTGTCAAGCTCAGAGGATTCTTTGGTCTTATTTGTAATATTACTCCTCGGTTGGTGTTCCTTTGTGCTAAGGCTAGCATTCTGCTATCTTTTTCATTTTGCCAGGTCGGTATGTACATGACTTGTACTATGATTCTTATGATATAAATAAGACACGTATTACCATGTAAAAAAAATGCCAGCCATCCCTAAGTTACAAAGTACTAACAAAGATGACATGTTTGCTATTCATGTGCTTCACGTCATTTTTGATACGATTGAGCATGCACCGGCACCGGGTATGTCTCAACAAAATATCTTATTCACGGCACGGAAACTATGATGACGCTCATGAGGCCATAATATGTTCTCGTCGTGAAGAATCTCTTGTGTGATGCAACATATTTAGATGGTTTCAATGAAACAATCCATATAATCGCCCGAAATGCAAGGTAATCATACCGTGAGATGACCGGAACTTAACAATAAACTCAGCTGACAGCTAGTGGTAGTTTGTTACATGCGACAATGGTTTGAATCATCAATCTACAACAAGGTAACGTTCAAATCCTTGAAATGTAGAAACAATTCGGCATCAGAATAATTATCCATTTTCCCGCAAAAGAAAAGAATGATTCTCCATTTTCCATAGGATGTCGATCGTCCAGTCTAGAACATAAATGAATTTCAAACACACAACTCTTTACATTCATAATTACGCATAGCCGGTCGTCTACTTACTAGCTTGCTCGTGTCGGCTTCTAAGATCACTACCCTAACCATCCACGAAAATCTAGCCAAATCTTTGGCCTCGAACTCGACATAAACATGTTTATGAACCGGAATAAGTCTCTATTTCTACATGCATAATACTTGTGTTCTAAACCATATCTGAATTTGCAAATATGCACCTCAATTATACAGACCCATTAGCCAGCCGTCTTATTCACTCACACTCAAGGTCGCCACGCCATCCATCCATCAGCCATCCGATGGCGCCAAATGCCGTCCATACACGTCTCCATACAACAACTAACTCCAAATAAGCAACGATGTGGTGTGTATGATATGATTGCACGGGCATGTATATGTTGGCCCCTGGAAACTTGTAGGGACGACTTGTAAGCTAAAATAGTTTCAGAGAAGATACATTATCCAGGATAAGGATATGTATGGTTGATCTTCGATGATACACTATCACGTGTAGAAGAAGATATCAGGTACATATGGCAAATGACATGTTTAGATGGCTTGGAGCAAGGGAAAGATGGCCATAGAAGAAACCAACATTTTGAATTATCCGGTGCATGGTCGATGGAGGAAGCTAGTACCAACTGGCATATTTTTTTGTGGTTCTTCCTAGGATGATTGTCTGGTATCATCAAGTGGGTTATGTATATGTTTGCACAAGCTAATTGCGAGTTTGCAACCACTCTAGCCTAGAAACTATCAACAATAGTACATACCATGTAACTATATCTGCTTCATGGCATTTAGACGATTCACCGACCTATTTCAGAGTGATTTTCAGATGGTTTCGGTGAAATCATTCATGTGTCACCCAAAAAATAGGTGTCATCATGTTATATATGCTGAAGCGAAAGGCCAAATAATTGTACCGTAGGATGACCGAAAACTATCGGTCAAGCCTCGCAGAAACGACGATCGTAGTTGTCAATCCACAACGCGATAACGTTCAAAGCCCCAAATATGAATATCCCTGGACCAGAATAATTCTTGATTTTATATTGGCATGACACCGAAAATTTGGTCTAGAACATAGACAAATTTGGTTTCTTGGCTTTTTTTTGTTTTTGAGACATGGTATTTTCTCTCGCTAATTAATTTTCTATGCATGCACGAAACTAGTAATAATGTCCGCTTTAGCTAAACTTCAGTTGCTTGAAAACCCAATTAGGGGCAGTCGAATATTTTTCCAAACTATGGGCATACACAGTTACACACTGACACACACATATAATGATGGTTAGAGAGACTGTAGTATCCCCAACCCACCAGGGTTCAAATCCTGGTGCTCGCATTTATTTCTGGATTTATTTCAAGATTCTCGGCGATGCGCATTCAGTGGGAGGAGACGCTCCCGTCAATGACGAGGTGCCTACGGTAACTTCGTAAATTTCAAGATGATATGCCGGCTCAGTCTTTTGGAGGTGTTCATAAGGGTAGGATATGCATGTGTGCTTTCATAAAAGTGAGTATATGCGCGTGTATATGAACGCTTGTGTCTGTACTGATCTTCAAAAAAAAGAGGAGGACTCTCCCGCCAAAAAAAAAACTAGAGGAGGACTGCTGCATGCATGCAACATGCAGCCATTGCGTGCAGGACGGGTGACGGGTGGCCGAGAGGCATTAATGGCCGTGTTAGTCTAGCAGTGTAATTCAGATCAAACATCAACTTTGTTTTAGTTTGAATTTATCAATGTTTTTGTATGAATTCTCTATCGTGTCAGCGCACGAGTCTAAATTTGTTTTCTACATCTTTTCTTTGTGTCTTCTTTTACTTTTACTTTTATTTTCAGTTTTTTTTCATTGTGTGTGCGCGTCACATTTTTTGTGTGTAAGTGCATCGGTGTGCGGGTGTATGCACGCATGTGCATGTTGAGGAAGATGACACCACGATTATAAGATGCAATTTCTTTGTGATATGTTGAGAGAGCATTAATCTCCAACGTTGGTGTTCTGTTATTTGAACACGAAGTATAATATGAATGTATAATACAAATTAATTGTAATTGGTGTGCGTATTGTGAAAAATGACACTATCTTTGTGCAAATTTTGTCCTTGTTTTTTTCTTTATATTTCTTCTTAAAGGATAATACTAATGTTTATTCTTTCTTTGAAAACTTCATTATTATGATTTAGTATTACTTTTATTTTATTTTCTTTACTTTGTAAGGGTAATACCAATACCACTAATTTCATTCCTTCTTAGAAAACATTACTTTGTTTGAAAATATCACTATTATATGATTATTCCTGCATGTCGTAAAAATGTGTATTTTTGTGTAAATTGTGTGCAATGTTTTATATTATTTTTATTTTTATTTCATTACTTCTTAAAGGTATACCAATGCCACTAATTTATTATTTCTTAGAAATATCATTATTTTAAGTTTTTTAGTATTTTTAAATTTTTTTATAATTTAAGATTAATACCAATGCCACTAATTCATTCATTCTTAGAAAACTCCTTACTTCCAATTCCACCATTATATACTTATTCTTGCATATTATAAAAACATTATATTTATGTGTAAATTGTGTTCAAATTGTGCCCTTATTTATTTTCATTATCCTCTTCAATAAAGGGTAATATCAATGTCACTAAATTATTTTTTTAGAAAACTTATTTTTCGCAAAAATCCACTATTATATGCTTATTCTTGCATATTATAAAAGAACACAATTTTTTTGTAAATTGTGTCCAACGTTTGTCATTATTTATTTTCTTTCTTTTTAAAGAGTAATATCAATGCCACTAATTAATTATTTCTTAGGAAATTTATTATTTTGATTTTGATTTATTTTTTATTTCATTTTGTTTGTTTTTAAGGGTAATACCAATACCACTAATTCATTCATTCGTACTTCTTTTTGCGAAATTCCACTATTATATGCTTATTCTTGTGTATTATATAAAACACATTATTTGTGTAAATTATGTGGAAATTTTGTAATTATTTTGTTTTATATTTTCATTTTCTTTCATCTTAAATGGTAATACAAATTCCACTAATTTATTTCTTCGTAGACAACTTTTGTTTTTGTGAAAATTCCACTACTAAATGCTTATTCTTGCGTATTATAAACAAGTGCAATTTTTGTGCAAATTGTGTGCAATTTTTCATTTCCTTTGTTTTTGAAGGATAATACCAATGCCATTAATTAATTCTTGCCTCGAAAGCTTCCTTTGTTTTTTTTAATTTATTTTTATTTTAGTATGTAAGTATACGGGAATAAGAAGCATAGAGAAAGTATACATTTTTATGTTTCGTTATGTTACTTATAGTTGCATGATATTATTTTTATTTTTTAATCTGTGTTTGTTTAATTTAGGGTTAGTCCACTCCCATGATTCATTTTTGTTTACAAATAAATTATTTATTCTTTGTTTTTCCTTTGTTCAAATTTTCTACCAGGTAGCGCCATTCCTAGAGTTCTTTCTTCTTTTGAAAGAAATGTGTTCTTCTTTTTTGTTCATTTATTATTTAACTGTATAATATATTTATTCTTGCATTTTCTAAAAGGTGTGTGCAAATTTTTGTTTTAAGTTTTAGCTCCAACACCACGATAGGAGAAACGCATGTACACACACGTGTGTGTGTTTTTGTGCGTGGGCATGTGGGTGGGTGTCTGTGTTTGTATGAGTGTTTTCTGCATGTGTATGCTCTCATGTCACGGCCTAGCCTAGTCTTAGTTGCAAAGTACGTACATATATACTTCAAAAAGGAACTAACTGGACCAAAACATACATCCTGCCAACTTGGATACAAATCTGGCTGAGCTTTTAAACCTCGACGCAGTCATTACCAAACCACGGGGTACTATAGATCAGCTTTTCGGTCTCTTTTTTAGTCCCAATTCAAGTAACTAGGTGAACAAATATGCGCTGTTGAAATCCTTAATGAGACCAAGTCAATAGGAGTGCTAATCATACTCATACAGGCCAGCCGTTCATGCAGATGCAGGAAAGAACATCGGATGCAATGGATTAGTGGCGAAGACACTGTTTAGGATAAGGATATGAATGGTTGATCTGCAATGGATATGAATAGTTCTCTATTTTATTTTGGCATGACACCGAAAATTTGGTCTAGAACATAGCCAAATTTGGTTTCTTGGCTTTTTTTTTTTTGAGACATGGTATTTTCTCTCGCTAATTAATTTTCTATGCATGCATGGAACTAATAGTGCCTTCGCGCCATGAGCGAGTGAGCTAGATGGACAAGGACGTGGGTGTATAAATCCAGCTGCTCTCCTTGTCAGTGGTGTGCCGTACCAGGACCAAATAGCCAAGAAACCGACCGGTAATGGTTCATTCGTCTTACAGGTTCCTCTCGTAAAATCCCGACAGTTGTACGTTGGATCATCTTCAGCCGTCGCCTTCCATCACATCCGCAATTGGTTAGTTGGCTCCGATCTTGGATTTCATTGAGATTTCCTTGATATACGTTCGTACAAGGAAAACCATTGGCCGCCGTGGACTTCTTTGGTTCCAAACAGAGGCCAGCTGCGCTTTCCAGGCACCGGTGGTCGTGTTTCCGTGTCACCGGTGGTTCCACGGGCAGATAACTAATCGACATTGTTGCTGCTCCTTGAGGTAAGGGTTGACCCTGACTTTGTCGACGAGCTGATCACGGGTGGAATCAACGTTAGCTAGGGAGTAGTTAGCTAGGCGGTTTTGCTATTGAGTTTGTGAACCGTAGAGCTTAATTATAGGAGATTTGCCGACGGTGGAAGATTTAGTTCACCCGCCGGCCGGCGCGCGCCGGCACTCGACGGCGACGCCAACAATACGCCGCATAGACGAGAGCTAGCTAGGAGCCAAACGAAAAACATGTTGCCGTCGTCGCCCTCTCCATGTTATGTATCATGAACCAACCAAAACAAAGGCAAACAAAACCAATAAAAGCAATGATGTGATTGCGCGGGCATGTATATGTATTGGCCCCTCGGAAATCGTAGGGGCATTTTATAAGCTAAATTAGTTTCAGAAAAGATTCACTGTCCAGGATAAGGATATGCTGGTTGATCTTCCATCATTGATACACTGTGTGTACATATATAACTTTAAAAAATGGCACATGGCATCTTTTGAAATGAATGACAGATGGCGTGGAGCGGAGCAAAGATACCCACTGGATTAAGAAACCATACAAGACTCGAATTATTTTTTTTGGTGGTCGATGGACGAAGGTACGTCCCTACAACCTAGCATATCTTTCTAGGACGATTCTCTGGTATAAACGTGTGGGTTATATATCTACTCCCTTCTAGCGTCAAAAACGTCTTATATTTTGATACGAAGAGAGTATGTACCAACCAATTACAAGCCACCCCTAGGTAGAAACTACTGACAAAGGTCTACCATATTGATATTCATGTGCTTCACAACATTTTAGACACGATCAAGCACGCACCCGCATCGAGTATGTCTCAACAATATATTCTATTCACGGCGCAGAAACTATGGTAACACCAAAATATGTTCTCGCCGTGATGAATCTCATGTGTGATGCAACATGTTTAGATGGTTCCAATGAAACTATCCATATAATCACCCGAAAAGATTAACATCATGTTATGGAGTACCGCTTCAGTACAACCCATATTTGATAAATGGTGGAGCTTAAAAGATACCTCTGATGGTCTAATCTCTATCTATCTAATAATAATAAAGCACGCAATACTTCTGTCTGTCCGTTGCGTTGTTTTGTAGAAAACCCCCATAGTTACTGGTAATTAATCTGTGGTACAGTTTTAAGTGATAAATAAACAAAAACGTTTCGTTTTGCAGAAACCTCCTGTAGTTTTTGATAATTAACTCACAGTACTGTTTTAAGTGACCCAGAGAAAATGTTATGCGTTTTACAAAGAGCCCCCTGCCATTTCCTAAATTCAGTCCGCAGTACATATCATATGTTTTTGAGAAATAGTAGTATCTTTTAAACCGTAACTCTAATTTTAATGTGTTATATATGAAATTTGATTAAGAAAATGTGTAGAATCTGAATATTATGTTATTTTATCTATTAAATTTTTTTAAATGTTGTTTTGGGTGCAACCTTAATAAATAGTGCACAACCCGTCTTTATTTTGTATCGGTGCAGATCCAGATAGAAAATGAACAACTCAGCAAAACTAAATTGAAGACGAAAGAAACCATCTATAACCACACATGCACGCGGCGGCAAAACCACGCAGGGGGCAAAGAAAGCAAATTTCCGATCTTATGCCGAGAGAGATGCATTAGGATTGATACATTCAAACGCGTTGTGATTGTGTGGGCATTGATGGCATGTTCAAATAAAGAACATGAATCTATTGAGGTCTTGTGTTGTTATTATTGAATTATGGGCGTGTGTTATTTTTTCTCCCGTTGCAATGCACGGGCTCTTTTACTAGTTTAATTCTAACAAATTCATTAATCAGATTTGGTAGTAGCCCGCACATTCCCCACGCGATCAAGTACGCTCGATCATAACGGCATCAAATCAAAGCTAACTTTTGCTCGTGCATTACTGTCAGCGGATGTGTTGAACAGCAGCAACACACATGTACACGTACACGATCTTCTGATCGATCCGCTGTTGGCCGGTGCCTTTGGTCGAATCTAGCTCACTTACAGCTGATGGATTCATTATCCTCTGTAGCTAGCTCACACGATCGATGAATCAATCCACAACCAGCAATCAGTACACGCACGTAAATAAACAGCCAGGCGGCTGGAAACACAACACACACGAGAACACGGACAGACAAGATTGGAGGGGCCAAAAAACTATATTTCTTAATCCAGCCTCCCTCAGAAAAATTCCCCGTGTATTTTATCAAGGCTGGGGAGAGGGGGGGCATGGCCCCTGCAAGAACCAACGTAGCTCCGCTGCTGAGCATTTCGGATGAGGAAGAAGAATGAACAGTACAATTTCTTTCATGCGGAGAGAAGAACCAAAAAAAAAGAATTAATAATGAAAGACGAA
>NC_057808.1:25591650-25600387 GCF_018294505.1 Triticum aestivum
GGGGGGGCACTGAAGCGGGACTCCGCAATATATGCTCAAGCGAAATGCGCGGTGATTGTACTGTGAGATGGCCGGAACGTAACACACTATTGATAGCCTGTTAGAGACGACAACGGTTTGAAACGTCAATCTACAACACGGTAATGTTCAAACCCTTGAAAAATACTAACAATTCTGGATCGGAAAAATTCTCGATTTTCCACGGGATGTAGATCGTCCAGTCTAGAGCATAATTGAATTTCAAACACATATCTTTACATTCATACTTATGCATAGTTAGTCGTCTACTTAGCCGTACGCATGACATCAATCTAATTGGCATGCATGATGCCGCTTATAGTACTCTCATTATGGGAAGCCTAATGAATTGCATGAGAAAATGACTATGTGCAAGGTCCTCATCAAGAAAGGCAAAGGAAATTCGCTCAGGTGTTTTGTACCGTGAGAATTCTACCAAAATAAGATGTTAGCTAACATCATGTTTATATGCTCGAGCGAAATCCTCGGTAATAAGATGTTAATTACCAAAGATCTATGGAAGTACCATGGCAACAGTGGCAGAGCTACTTGCATGGTTGATCCCCCAAAGAAAAGATGCATATTTTCTGAGTTAATTGTAAAGAACAACCACATTTGCGGCTAGGTTTGCGAAAAACCACCAAGTCGTTAATCCATTACAAAAATCACTGTGTTCCCACTAATTCTTTTGTAGAAAGCACTTATCGCTCACTTCTGACAGATGGGGATTGTAAGGTGCTTTTTGTAGGATGATTCTCTAGTATCAACACGTACGTGGGTTATATATGTATGCACAAACCAGCTGCCACCCATCCCTAGGTAGAAACTACTAACAAGGGTAGCATGTTGCTATTCATGTGCTTCGCGAGTACGCACCGGCACCGAGTATGTCTCAACAATATATCTTATTCATGGTGCAGTAACTAGGATGACGCTCATGGCGCCACAACAAGTTCTCGTCGTGAAAAACCTCGTATGTGATGCGACATATTTAGATGGTTTCAATGAAAATATCCATATAATCGCTCGAAATGCATGGAAATCGTACCGTGAGATGACCGGAACTTAACAGTCAACTCTGACAGCTAGTGATAGTTCGTTACATGCGACAATGGTTTGAATCGTCAATCTACAACACGGCAATGTTCAAATCCCTGAAAAGTACAAACAATTCTGGATCAGAATAATTCTCCATTTTCCACAGGATGTCGACCTCCAGTCTAGAACATAACTGAATTTTAAACACATTCATTTACTTCATATTTATGCATAGCCAGTCATCTACTTACTAGCTTGCTCGTGTCGGCTTCTAACAGAGATCACCATCATACCCGTCCACAAAAATCTAGCCAGATCTCTAGCCTCGAACCCAACATAAACATGTTTATGGACCGAAATAATTCTTCATTTCCACACGCATAATACTTGTGTTCTAAACCATATCTAAATGTGCAAATATGCACCTCGAGTATACATACCCATTAGCCAGCCGTCTTCTATTCACTCACACTCAAGGTCGCCACGCCATCCACCCATCAGCCATCTGAAATGCCGTCCATACACGTCTCCATACAACAACTAACTCCAAATAGCAACAATATGGTGTTATGATATGATTGTACGGGCATGCATATGTTGGCCCCTGAAAAATTGTAGGGACAACTTGCAAGCTAAAATAGTTTCAGCGAAGATAAACTGTTTAGGATAAGGATATGAATGGTCGATCTTCGATGATACACTACCACGTGAAGAAGACTAATAGATATATATGTCAACTGAAACATTTAAAAACGAATGCCAGATGGCTTGGAGCAAGGGAAAGATGCCCATAGAAGAAACCAACATATTGAATTATTCAGTGCATGGCCGATGGAGGAAGCTAGTACCAACTGGCATATTTTTTTGTGGTTCTTCCTATGATGATTGTCTGGTATCATCAAGTGGGTTATGTATGCTTGCACAAGCTAACTGCAAGTTTGAAACCACCCTAGCCTAGAAACTATCAACAATAGTACGTACCATATGATATAACTACATCTGCTTCATGGCATTTAGACGACTCACCGGCCTATTTTCAGAGTGATTTCCGATGGTTTCGGTGAAATCATTCATGTAACGCCCAAAAATAGGTGACATCATGTTATACTCCCTCCTCCATTCCGGACGAAGGCCCAATAATTTTACCGTAGGATGACCATAAACCATCGGTCAAGTCTCGCGGAAACAACCATAGTTCCAGTTGTCAACCCAAAACGCGATAACGTTCAAAGCCCCGAACATGAATATCTCCGGACCAGAATAATTTTATTTTGGCATGACACCGATCGTTCGGTCTAGAACACAACCGAATCTCCAAACACGCGCCCACTTATCTACGCATAGCAAAGTCGGTCCACCCGCTCTATCTAGTGTCCGCTTCTACATTGTGATCGCCGTCCTGTCCGTTCACGAAAATCTAGTCAAATCTCCGGTTCTCGAACCTAACATAAACACGGCTACCACGGACCAGAATAACTCTCCATTTGCACGCGATGTCGATGTTCTAAACACATGAAAACTGAATTTTCAACACATCTGCATTTATGTATGCAGCCGTCTCCTGCTGCTTCACTCAAGGACGCCACGCCATCCACGCATATCCGGTGGCGGCAAACGCCGTCCAGGTTCAACGAACGCCGTTCCCCCCGGTCCACCAGCGCCAGCCGCCTCCGGCCGGGCCCACCCGCAGCGTCACGGTGCACCGTGCACCGCGCCTTCCTGCCGAGCGGCCCCCCTCCCCGCAATCTCCTCCACCAACCTCTCTCCTGTATAAAGCCTCGCGGCCTCCGCCGGCCTCCTCCTCCCACCAGTTCCAGGACAAGCAGCAGCGGCCGCCACTTCGTCCAGCTCCGGCTCCAGAAGGATCACTTCGCTGTCAAATCGGTAATACCACGGTGAAATTCGCCTCTTTTCCGTCGCCCTTCCCTTGGATTCGTCGGAGATTTCGATTGATGTGTCCGCGCGCCGGAGGGTAAAACAGAGTTCTTGATTTGTGTAGCTCGTCGACGGCGGGATGGGGGAGGCGTCATCTCCGGCGATCGCCAAGGATGTCACCGAGGTGAGCTGATTTGTCTCCCTGGACGCGCCAGTGTTTGGGGATGGCCGGCCGGTCGGATATGGTTTGGTGTGCTGATTTATTCTCTGTATTGCGATGTAGCTGATCGGGAACACGCCGCTGGTGTACCTCAACAAGGTGACCGACGGGTGCGTGGGGCGCGTCGCCGCCAAGCTCGAGTCCATGGAGCCCTGCTCCAGCGTCAAGGACAGGTCAGCTATGAACCCTCTGTTTTTTCTAGATCCCCATCCATGTTCTGAGGACAGAGGCCCTGGTTTGCTCTCTAGATTTGAGCTGAAGATTCGTTACTTGTGCTTGTGCAGGATTGGATACAGCATGATCACCGACGCGGAGGAGAAGGGGTTCATCGTCCCAGGCAAGGTGGGTAAAATCGACCCCTCCCCCTACCACTCTTTTGGTGTGTTTCCCCTGTTTTGTTGTACTCATGCAATTTTACAACAGTTTGGCGTTACCAACGATGATTTGGGCTCCCTGGAATAGAAGTACTTATTACCTGTGATTTTGGTAGTACTGTATGTATTAGCTGTGACCTGGCCGGCTTCAGTTAGTTCAGTAGAGAACACAGGTCAAGGGAATTTAGCATCTAGTCTCTTCTAATTGGGTTAAGTAGTCAGGTCAAGACGTATGCAAAAGAAATTAGGGAATTGCCTCATTCGGCGCTAAGAATTTTTCGTTCTTCTTCTCAGTGTTGCCATACATCTCTACTGGAACTAGAGATACATATCTGGCACTATGAATTCTATGGTTCAGGGATATGGCATTGATTTGCAGTACTATTCTATTCATTTCCTCCTGCACCAGCTCCTAGTTGTTTGACTTGCACAGCTGTTTTGCGTTGGCATTTAGGTCAACCCTTCACCAACATATAGGTTCAGCTTTCACCTGAACCAAGTAGTAGTAATTTGGAGCCTCTCTGTTTAATACGTGCTTCACGATCCCTTTCATGAACGATGATATGATATGCTGCCCCCTATTTGGTGCTAGGGATTTTTCATGTTCCATTTCAGGGTTGCCAGTTGACCATTTCTACTAGAGTTGTATATATTCCACGGTGTCTGGAATCTATGGTTCATTTATATGGCCTTGATTTGCACGGTATTATTCGTTTTCTCCTGCACCGGCACCTAGTTGTTTGACTTGTCCAGCTGCTCCGCGTAAGCATTTACGTCAACCCTTCACCAACAACACCTTACACCTGAACTAAGTATATTAATCTAGAGCCTCTCTATTTAAATACTTACCACGCCTTCCATGAATCATGACATGCTGCCCCTTGTTTGCAATCTTAAAGATTAATACTTGTGCACCTGGCCATTTTATTCATGCTGACAAGTTGTTTTATAGCAAGCACTTTCTGCAAACTTTTTTGTAAAGCTACGTTTACTAAAAAATTCAGATTACTAGGATGTTGGTTTGCTGATATTTTGCTTTCCATGTGAATGGTTTTCCAGAGTGTCCTGATTGAGCCAACCAGTGGCAACACAGGCATTGGGCTGGCCTTCATGGCTGCTGCCAAGGGTTACAGACTTGTACTCACAATGCCCGCATCCATGAGTATGGAGAGGAGAATCATCTTGAAGGCTTTTGGTGCTGAGCTGGTCCTCACCGACCCACTCTTGGGAATGAAAGGAGCTGTCCAAAAGGCGGAAGAGCTGGCAGCAAAGACACCTAACTCATACATCCTTCAGCAGTTCGAGAATGCTGCCAACCCAAAGGTGTAGCATAGTTTATCATTTGTGTTTGGACTTTGGAGATGTCTTTATGCCGTGTTTGATGTTTGCTTCCGAGCTCCCAGTTCTCAGGTTTAAATATTTCGTGCAGATTCACTATGAGACAACTGGGCCTGAAATCTGGAAAGGCACAGGAGGAAAGATCGATGGCCTTGTTTCTGGCATCGGGACAGGTGGTACCATTACTGGATCTGGAAAATACCTCAAAGAGCAAAATCCTAACATCAAGGTAAGCACTAGAAATCATTATGCACACTACGGTGTTAGCTGCCAACGTTGACCAACTAACATTTCTTCCTGTATGAGAAATAGTATCTGATTTTTTTGTGTTTTCTTATGTAAGCTCTACGGTGTGGAGCCTACCGAGAGTGCTGTCTTAAATGGTGGAAAGCCTGGTAATGTTTCCTTCTGTATCACATTCCATTTGTTCTAAGTACATTCAGTCACTAAATTCAGCTTATAATATCCATCAACAAAAATGGGTACCCCAACCACAATCACTAGAATGTCAAAAACCTGAGTTTCTCTTTTCACTGCCTTTGATTTGGCATGTGAAATGTCTTGTCAGCCCTATTCTAATATTAATAAGAATGCTGTGATGTTTAACCATTTCCAACGTGTACCATTTTGCGCCAAAGTATTCTGCTTTGATTCTTGACACTGCTTGTTCTGTACCAACAAGATTCAGTTATTTTTGAACAGGACCACACAAGATCCAAGGAATTGGAGCTGGTTTTATCCCTGGTGTCTTGGATGTTGACATCATTGATGAAACCATACAGGTGATTTTTCTTCTTGTACTAAGTAAAGTTGTAGAGAAGGCACTATATAAGAAAAATTTCGCCACATATCTTTTTGCTTAGTTGTTTCTAGTTTTTCAATCCTCCCGCGAGAATAGAAGTTTGCTGGATATTTCCTGTTTATCATTCCATATGTCTGCATCTTTTACCCTGGTGTAACCTTTGGTCCGTTCAAATTGTATGCCAGGTTTCAAGTGATGAGTCCATTGAGATGGCAAAGTCTCTGGCATTGAAAGAAGGATTGCTGGTGGGGTTTCTTTCGAACATTTATCTATTACTCCCTCTGTCCCAAAATAAGTGTCTCAACTTTGTACTAACAACTTTATTGTTAGTACAAAGTTGAGACACTTATTTTGGGACGAAGGGAGTATTAAGCAGTATCATGCACACATTTTTTTAATCCAATCTGTCTGTATGGATCAATCAGAACCAAGTGTTTGCATCAGCCATTGACTATCTAAATAATTGTAGGTTGGAATCTCTTCTGGTGCTGCTGCAGCAGCTGCAATCAAGGTTGCTCAGAGGCCTGAAAATGCAGGGAAACTCTTTGTTGTAAGTGACACATTTCCTCCTGGTAGTTTCTAGCATGCCTCTTTCCCCTGAAAATTCATCTGATCTACGTAATAAGCAAAACACAAATGAGTTGATGTAATGAACTACAGATTTATTTACTTTTGAATACCCTATAGGGAGATATCTGTACTTGTCAACTCTCATACTGCAAACTAGCCTATTCCACCAAGTGAAGAGAGGCTGCCTTTTAGCAGCAATCTCCATGTTGTATCCCTATGCTGACATTTCACTCATGTGTAGGTTGTATTCCCAAGCTTCGGAGAGCGCTACCTTTCGTCGGTGCTCTTCCACTCCATCAAGAAGGAGGCCGAGAGCATGGTGGTCGAGTGACCCTCGGGACTCCTCAAGCGCGCGAAGCTGTTCTCCAAAGCCAAATCCCTCCATTCGTAGGAGCCCTCCTTACAGAAATAAAAGCTTTGGCGTCCCTGCTAGTGTTGGTCTGACATCAAGCCCTGTCAAGCTTTAATCCCACTTTGTGTAGCAATGGGGAATACTTTGTGTTGGCCTTGTGGTGTTTAGCAGTTTGAATTACTTCTTGCCTGCCCTGTATATTGAACTATTCCTCTGTGGTCCATATGTCAGCCAGTGTGAAATAAAGCATCATGGTGCCCTTACATGTCTGAATCTTTGTTTTCCTTTTCTGAAACGGGGCTGACAACTATATAGTCGCTTGGAAAAAGAAACTGGTTCAGTCGAATCAATCTGGACCGTTGGATTGAAAACGTCAAGCCACGATTTGTTCAACAACCCACCACACCACGCGCACAGCCTTGGTTCGACGAGAGCAACTAGTTAATGAGCGCTTCTTCGGGAGCCTCGCAACGATCAGCGCCACTTGACGCGCTCTCAGCTATTCGCCACGTGTCGCGCTCTGGACGCTCCCTCCGGATTTTTCTTTCCGCACGCGTTTTCGGCTTTTTAAACAGTTTTTTTTGGTTTTTTCGACGTTTTGGTTTTTCCCCGGTCTTCCTTAGCTTTTCGATAAAAAAAATTTTGAAAAAAAAATTTTGCGCGAAAAAAACGCGTTTTCTTTTTTTCCCCTTTCGTGAAAGTCACGGTTTTTCTTCCGTGAGAGGCATGGTTGTGCTTTAGCGAGAGTCACGGCCGTGCCTTTTGGAAACGAAAAAAAAACGCGTTTTCTGTTTTTTTCTTTCGCGTGAGTCACGGCCCTGCCTCTCAGAAAGGAAAAAACAAAACGCGTTTTCTGTTTTTTTTTATTTCGTGAGAGTCACGGTTTTGCTTCCGTGAAAGGCACGAGAATCACGGCCGTGCCTCTCGGAAAGGAAAAAAAATATGCGTTTTCTGGGTTTTTTTCACGAGAGTCACGGTTTTGCTTTCGCGACAGGCACGTTTGTGCTTTCGCGAGAGTCACGGCCCTGCCTCTCGGAAACGAAAAAATATGCGGTTTCTGTTTTTTTTCCTTCCACAAGAGTCATGGTTTTGCTTCTACGAGAGGCACGGTTGTGATTTCGCGAGAGGCACGGGCGTGCCTCTTTCGGAAAGGAAAAAAACAGTGCTCCCGGTTCGGGTTTTCGCCCGGTTTTTTTCGTTCTGATTTTTTTTGAAAAAAAGTTCGTCAAAATCTATCGACATGGGATCTAGTTTTGAAGATCTCGATGCGAGGAATCCAATGGTGAAAACCGTTCGAGATTTGGACGCACGGTTTAAGAGATTAAACGTTTTGAATAAACGAATCTACGAAAAAAAGAAAAACTCCCGGCTTGCGACAAGTGACGCGCTGCATGTGCGCCACTTGTCGCGACCTGGAAAAATGAAGTGTTTTTTGCAACGAGTATTTCTTAATTAGTGATTTCGTGGTTCGACTACGCGGACCCTGGATTGGGCTCGCCGGCAAACCCGCGGCATACCCCGTCTTATCCACAGCCCGTTTGGCAAGGGAGCTCCTATGCAGCGCCGCAGGTGCCATGGGAGTCCTTAGCTGACGAGCGTCAATCTGACGTGCTTTCGCGCAGGGTGCGGTCTTAATGGGCCAGCCCATTCCGTGGTGTTCATATCGAGTCGCGCCATTTGTCGCGATCTGTGAAAGTGGAGTGTTCTTTACAATGAGTACCCGCAGGTGCTAGGGGAGCCCTAGCTGACGCTCGCGAGCGTCAATCTGACGTGCTTTCGCGCAGGGTGCGGTCTTAATGGGCCAGCCCACGAGCGTCAATCTGACGCGCTTTTCACGCAGGCTGCGGTCTTAATGGGCCAGCCCATTCCATGGCGTTCATATCGAGTCACGACGAAAATCCAAAAAAAGGACGCATTCTTGAGGATTCGAACGCGCCACCGCTTGAGCTAGCTAGTATCAGTGGTTTGTAGGCCGCGCGCGTATTTAAGAACGATATTCAGAGGTAGATAAAAAAGCCACTGAAAAAAGGTAGATAAAAGAAAAATCGAAATTTTAACCATTTAATATTTTTAACTATACATTTAATATCTTTCGATATACAATGAACAATATTTAAATACACATTGAATACATTTTCACATACGCTGAA
>NC_057808.1:25927967-25937482 GCF_018294505.1 Triticum aestivum
CGCCGCCCGCCTCCTTCCCTCCTCCCGCCGGCGACGAGCTCGGGCTCGAGGAGCCAGCCCCGATCCAGATCCAATCGTGCGTTGACTTTCTTCCCCTTCCTTTTTTTTTCTGTAAGTCTGGAGATTCCTTCAGCATGTGCCTATGTTTGAGATGCGATAACTTTGTACATGTAGCTCCGATTCGTGCGTATAATATGTCAAATTGTTCGTCTCATGATGCTCTTCATTTTGTTCAATTGCATCATTTTCATTAGAGGTCATCTTGATGCCCAAATCTTCGTTGGAAGAGGGCTAGTTGCTGTTAATCTCTGGTTCTTAACAGAACTTGGAGATTTGTCATTTTTGTATCATTTATTCTGTGCACCTTTTGAGCATGAGCTCTACATGTGTTTTGAAGTATGCCATGCCATCTTTCCAGTGGTATAGTCCCTGTATTTTTGTGATCTATGTGGTGACTAGCACAAGCATGCAAAGTAGGTCTCGTAATATTTCTGATTTCAGGGACTTAGTGATTTCTCTAAGTCCTAGTCTGCTGTAATTTTGTTGCCATGAAAACTTGATGCTACAGAGAGATCCATGCATATTTTGGAGATGTTAAGTAGGGATGTTTTGTAGCTATAGTTGTAATTGATCCATTGCTGCAATTGTTTGCAATTTTAGAGCAGCATAGCATGACTCAATCTTGCTCTACTTTTGCTATAAAAATATTTCCGGCGGATTCTTAACATGACATGCATTTTTGCCAAGCTTATTGTCGTCGATCCATATATGCTATGCAATTGTTCTTGCCATGGATAGCTTCATAAACATGCCATCTTGCTGTAGGTATGCTTGGTTTTTCATGCATTGCTCTGTAGTGAGTGCATCAAGCTCACAAAGAGGCCTACATATTAATATTTATACCATGCTCTGTTTTTCTGCTAAGTCCGAAACCTGATAACGAAACTTGCTATGTTTACATGCTTGCCATCATTTCTTCTGGTCCCTTTTTGCTTATGGTCAGTAAGGGACTTTTGTCATGTGCATTTAGTAGAACACTACCATGCCTTGTTTTTCTATGTTAAGTTCCTGTAGCATGTTGATTTCGTGCTCTGAACATTGCTACCTGATGCTGATTTCTGCCATGTCCAGTTTTTCACTAAGTCTGTGAACCTGTAATCTTTTGCACTTTTGCCATGCTTGTTTGAGCTTGATATGTTATGAACTAGCAGTAGCTCAGTGTTCATCTTTTGTCAAGCATCTCCTGTAGATTACTGCAATGTGCTTTGTTGCTATGTTGGGGTGCTGTAGCATTGTTACTTGTTGTATTTTAAGTGCTATCTTGCTGTTAATCGCAGATTAGTGTCATTCTTGTTTTGCTCGCCATTTGCAAACCGTGCATCCGATTCCGGTGATCTTTATATCGATTTCGACCGAAATCATCTCATCTTTCCAGTGGCATGCTTGGTTTGCCAAGTTACTGCCATGTTCATCATTTTCCTTCCGGAGCACGCATATGCATCGCATACCATATCTTGCATATCATACATGTCTTGCATCATGTTGCTTGTGCATTTCTCGTTGTTGATTGTGGTTCCGTTTGTTTGTGTTCTTGTCTTGGGTAGAGCCGGGAGACGAGTTCGTGAACGAGGAACCTGTCGAGTACGCTTACGAGGATCAAGCTTTCGACAACTCTGAGAATCTTGCAGGCAAGATGACCACCCCTCGAAATCACTTCTATCTTTGCTATGCTAGTTGTTCGCTCTATTGCCATGCTCGCTACCGATCACTTGCTATATCATGTCTCCTATTTCAGCCATGTCAGCCCCTAACCATCTTTTCCTAGCAAACCGTTGTTTGGCTATGTTACCGCTTTTGCTCAGCCCCTCTTATAGCGTTGCTAGTTGCAGGTGAAGTTGAAGTTTGTTCTATGTCGGAACATGGATATGTTGGGATATCACAATATCTATTATTTAATTAATGCATCTATATATTTGGTAAAGGGTGGAAGGCTCGGCCTTATGCCTGGTGTTTTGTTCCACTCTTGCCGCCCTAGTTACTGTTATACCGGGATTATGTTCCTTGAGTTTGCGTTCCTTACACGGTCGGGTGATTTATGGGACCCCCTTGACAGTTCGCCTTGAATAAAACTCCTCCAGCAAGGCCCAACCTTGGTTTTACCATTTGCGACCTATACCTTTTTCCCCCGGGTTTTCTAGAGCCCGAGGGTCATCTTTATTTTAAACCCCCGGGCCAGTGCTCCTCTGAGTATTGGTCCAAACTGTCAGTCGCCGGTGGCCACCAGGGGCAACTCTGGTCTGGCCTATCGGAAGCTTGGACAATCCGGTGTGCCCTGAGAACGAGATATGTGCAGCTCCTATCGGGATTTGTCAGCACATTCGGGAGGCTTTGCTGGTCTTGTTTTACCATTGTCGAGATGTCTTGTAAACCGGGATTCCGAGACTGATCGGGTCTTTCCGGGAGAAGGTTTATCCTTCGTTGACCGTGAGAGCTTATGATGGGCTAAGTTGGGACACCCCTGCAGGGTTTTATCTTTCGAAAGCCGTGCCCGCGGTTATGTGGCAGATGGGAATTTGTTAATGTCCGGTTGTAGATAACTTGTCACATGACCCAATTTAAAATACACCAAGTGCGTGTGTAGCCGTGATGGTCTCTTCTCGGCGGAGTCCCGGGAAGTGAACACGGTCTGTGTTATGTATGACGTAAGTAGGTGTTCAGGACCTCTTCTTGGTCATTGCTAGATGACGTCCGCTCCATTGCTTCTCTTCTCGCTCTCATTTGCGCAAGTTAGCCACCATATATGCTTTTGTCGCTGCAGCTCCACCTCTTTGCACCACCTGTTCCTACAAGCTTAAATAGTCTTGATCTCGCGGGTGTGAGATTGCTGAGTCCCCGTGACTCACAGATACTTCCAACACCAGTTGCAGGTGCCGACGATGCCAGTGCAGACGATGGCGTCGATCTCAAGTGGGAGTTCGACGAGGAACGTGGTCGTTACTATGTGTCTTTTCCTGATGATCAGTAGTGGAGCCCAGTTGGGACGATCGGGGATCTAGCATTTGGGGTTGTCTTATTTTCATCTGGATTTTGACCATAGTCGGTCTATATGATTGTTTTTTTGGATGATGTATGAATGATATTTATGTATTGTGTGAAGTGGCGATTGTAAGCCAACTCTTTATCCCATTCTTGTTCATTACATGGGATTGTGTGAAGATGACCCTTCTTGCGACAAAACCACTATGCGGTTATGCCTCTAAGTCGTGCCTCGACACGTGGGAGATATAGCCGCATCGTGGGCGTTACAAGTTGGTAATCAGAGCCATCCCCGACTTAGGAGCCCCTGCTTGATCGAATCGCTGGCGTTGTTGAGTCTAGATTAAAAAATGTTTTGAGTCTTAGGATTATATATATCGGAGAGTAGGATTCTTTTACTCCTCAGTCCCTTCGTCGCTCTGGTGAGGTCTCCTGACGTAGAAGTTTTGACTACTCTCTCCTCAAATTTCACTAAAATTTTTTTTTAGGATCACGCGGGTATCTTGGAATCGTTCCGATCGATTTGTGACGAGAACATTGTTCTTGGTGCCTCCTGTCATTTAGGGGTTGTGGCAGTGTCCCGGGGAGTTGAGCTCCGAGGTGTTGTCGTCACAATTTTATCGTTGCAGTTCTGGAATACCTGAGTTTCGCCGACATCGAAATCTCTTTTATGCAGTTGTTGGTGAGATCACCTCGACGCCACCCAGTACTGGGGCGGGAGTTCGGGAGTATTGCCATAACTTGTATAACGGATGTTTTTCGAAGGTTGAGGTAAACGGTTTCCGAAGGTTTCTTGGTTATGTGTTGACGGATGGATACAGCTGGATCTAGGGATTGTTAGTTTGGGTGATATATATTTGTGTCCCCTGTATCCTCTACACCAGATTGCATAACCAGAAAGTTTCGGGAGTTTATAAGTGGGAATTCAAGTAGCCTTAGGATTTCTTTCCGACAGACGCATGATATGAGATTGGGGTTCGACGTCTAGTGGTCCGCCTGTATACGGTTGATTTTACAGTGGTCTCGTTGTGTCTTAAAGAGTCCATGGCTTTGCCGACTCGGGGACGCTTCGTATGTCATGTGCACAGCCTTGTACATGATGGTGCTGTACGATTGAGCCCGTGTGGGCCCCACCACGAAAACTTCGGACGAAATTTCTATCATATGTTTGTTCCGGCTTATTCTGCAAGCCAATACTTGGTTTTATTTTGTATTGTGGTATTCGAGTTTCTTCGAATTCATATGTTCATTCCATATCTTTTTAAAGTGGCTTCTCAACTTATGGAAGTGTGATGATTTAGTACGGAATTCATTCGTTCATCTTCGTTCGAATGTTTATTGTGAAGACTATATGTTGCATTTCTGTCCATTGATTCTACTTATCTTTTGTCTATCAAGATGCTAACGGATGTCACCCTCTTCAGGATGGCTCCGCCAACGCGTCAGAATCCGGATCGAAATGAAGGGAGTCAAGCGATCCCTCCGCCACCACCTCCACCTCCGGAGGCATGGCAATCAATCATGGCAGCCACCAACGCCAATGCTCAGATGATTCTGCAACTCTTGCAAGAACGTACTCAAGGGCAAGGCAATCAAGGTCAAGGCAACAATCAGTTTCACTTTGCCACTCTCAACCAGTTTCTCGCAAATCAGCCCAAGTCTTTCAGCTACTGTGCCGAGGCCACGGATGCCGATGATTGGCTCGTGGACATCAACAAGCATTTTGAATGTAGCAATGTCAGGCCTGAGGACTTTGTCAAGTTCGCTTCTTTCCAGCTCAAGGACCAAGCTGCTGATTGGTTTCAACAATACAAAGATTCCAGAGGAGGTCGTGTGATCACTTGGACTGACTTCTGTCGGGACTTCAAAGCGCACCACATTCCACAAAGTGTTGTTGAGAGCAAGCGTGAGGAGTTCCGCAATCTCAGGCAAGGAAACATGTCTGTGTATCAATACAACATTCAGTTTCAGAAACTTGCTCGCTTCGCTAAACAAGACGTTCCTGATGAGAAGAGCATGATCTATCACTTCCGAGGTGGCCTTAAAGAGGATCTGCAGTTAGCTCTCGTTCTTGTTGAGCCTACTCACTTTGATCAATTCTACAATATGGCACTGAAGCAAGAGGCTGCTCAGCTCAAGTGTGAGGCTTCTAAGAAGAGAGTCAGGGACGCACTTCAGTCTTCTTCTTCCTCACTTGTGACAGCTAAGCAACAGAAGTTCTGGTTGCCTCCTCCTCCGTTTCGTCAGCCTTACCAGCAGAAGAACAAAGGTGGCCATAGTTCTTCCAACTCTTCCAACTCTGGCTATCAGAACAAGTCTCAGAATCAAGCTCCAAAGTCCAATGCTCCTTATCACCGTCCACTCTCAGAGGTGACTTGCAACAAATGTCAGCAAAAAGGTCACTATGCTAACAAGTGCTTCAACCAGAGGCGTCTTCCTCCTCCTCCTCCTGTCAGATCTTCCAGCAATGCAGTGGTCAAGCATAATCCAAAGTTTGCAAAGGTGAACATGATGAATGCAGCTCAAGCGGAGGAATCTACTGATGTGATAATGGGTAATCTTCCTGTTAATGATATTCCTGCAAAAGTTCTTTTTGATACTGGTGCATCGCTTTCTTTCATTTCAAGACCTTTTGCATCCAAGCATGAATTGCTTTTCCAAGGATTGCCTAGGCCGTTAGCAGTTGTCTCTCCGGGCAAATGCATGAACGCAAGTTCCATGGTTCCGAATGTTACCATCAAGTTGGGCGATTATGCATTCCAGTCTTCTCCTATTGTTCTTGGCGACTCGGATATTGATCTTATTCTCGGGATGGACTGGCTTTCTAAGCACAAGGCTCAACTTGATTGTGCTGCCAGAGAAATTCAACTGACACACTCGTCTGAGGATGTGATTGTTTTTGCCGCTCGTGATGAAACCATTCGGTTTTTCTCTCTCAATGAGAAGGGCGAATTGGATGCCATCTCTCAAATTCCAGTCGTTTGCGAATATCAAGATGTCTTTCCAGAAGAGCTTCCGGGTATGCCTCCGCACCGGCCAGTTGAGTTCGTTATCGAACTAGAGCCTGGTACTGTACCCGTTTGCAAGCGTCCATACAAGCTTGGACCAAACGAGCTGAAGGAATTGAAGAAGCAGCTCGATGAACAAGAACGTCTGGGTTTGATCAGACCGAGTTCTTCTCCATGGGGTTGTGGTGTTCTTTTTGTCAAGAAGAAGGATGGCACGGACCGACTTTGTGTCGACTACCGTCCATTGAACAAGAGGACAATCAAGAACAAGTACCCACTTCCCAACATCAATGAGCTATTCGAGCAACTCAAGGGCGCTAAAGTATTCTCGAAGCTTGACCTTCGTATGGGCTATCATCAGATTCGCATTCGTGAAGAAGATATTCCCAAGACAGCATTCAGAACAAGCTTTGGTTCTTATGAATATACTGTCGTGTCTTTCGGCCTTGTCAATGCTCCACCGGTGTTCTCTCAGATGATGAATTTCATCTTCAACCCCTATACCAATGAATTCGTTCTGGTGTATCTCGATGATATCTTGGTCTTCTCCAAGAATAAGCAGGATCATGCCAAACATTTGCGATTGGTGCTCGACAAGCTCAGAGAGTATCAATTCTATGCGAAGTTCTCCAAATGTGAGTTTTGGCTCGATGAAGTTCTTTTCCTTGGTCACATCATCTCCGCCAAAGGCATCGCTGTTAACCCCGAGAAGGTGTCCGCAGTTCTGGATTGGGAACCTCCTCAAAATGTCAAGCAGCTCCGCAGTTTCCTGGGTCTTGCAAGTTATTGCCGAAGATTCGTTGAGAATTTTTCCAAGATTGCAAAGCCTCTTTCCAACCTCCTACAGAAGCATGTGAAATATGTCTGGTCTCCTGAGTGTGAAGTTGCTTTCAACACTCTCAAACAGAAACTAGTCACAGCTCCTGTCTTGACTCCTCCTGATGAATCCAAGCCGTATGAAGTTTTCTGTGATGCTTCTCTCCAAGGTCTCGGTGCTGTGTTAATGCAAGAGAAGAAAGTTGTGGCCTATACCTCTCGGCAGTTGAAGCCCAACGAGAAGAACTACCCCACTCACGATCTTGAGTTGGCGGCAGTTGTCCATGCATTGGTTACATGGAGACATCTCTTGTTGGGAAGACAAGTGGACATTTTCACTGATCACAAGAGTCTCAAGTATATCTTCACTCAGCCCAATCTCAACCTCAGGCAGACTCGATGGGTCGAAATGATTCAAGAGTACAATCCGAGTATCGAATATACTCCAGGCAAAGCAAATGTCATTGCAGATGCTTTAAGCAGGAAAGCTTATTGCAACAGCTTAATTCTCAAGCCGTTCCAACCGGAGCTTTGTGAAGCTTTCCGCAAGCTGAATCTCCAAGTTGTTCCTCAAGGCGTTCTTGCCAACCTCATAGTATCTCCTACTTTGGAGGATCAAATTCGTGAGGCACAACTCCTTGATGCCATGGTGAAGAAGGTGAAACGTGGTATCGACAAGGGTCTTTCCAAATACAAGTGCTATCGCATTAATGACAGAGACACTTTGCTCTTCGAGGACCGGATTGTGGTTCCGAAAGGTGATCTAAGGAAAGTCATAATGAACGAGGCGCACAATTCTCTCCTTTCCATTCATCCTGGAAGTACGAAGATGTATCTTGACCTCAAGCAGTCGTATTGGTGGACTCGAATGAAGCGAGAAATTGCTCAATTCGTGAATGAATGTGATGTCTGCCGAAGAGTGAAAGCAGAACACCAACGACCAGCTGGTCTCCTCCAACCTCTTGCTATTCCGGAATGGAAGTTTGATCATATTGAAATGGACTTCGTGACTGGATTTCCCAAGTCCAAGCGCGGAAATGACGCTATCTTCGTTGTCATTGACAAGCTCTCTAAAGTGGCACATTTCCTTCCTATCAAAGAATCCATCACAGCAGCTCAGCTGGCAGAGCTCTACACCTCCAGAATTGTCTCCTTGCACGGCATTCCACAATTGATTTCTTCTGATCGTGGAAGCATCTTCACCTCTAAGTTCTGGGACTCCTTCCAGAAGGCCATGGGCACTAACATTCGCTTCAGCACAGCTTTCCATCCCCAAACTAGTGGCCAAGTCGAGCGAGTCAATCAAATTCTTGAAGATATGCTCAGGGCTTGTGTCATTTCCTTTGGCATGAAATGGGAAGATTGTCTTCCATATGCTGAATTCTCCTACAACAACAGCTTCCAAGCGAGTTCGGGCAAAGCCCCATTCGAGATTCTATATGGCAGAAAGTGCCGTACTCCTCTCAATTGGTCAGAGACTGGTGAACGCCAACTTCTTGGCAATGACTTAATCACTGAAGCTGAAGAAATGTGTAAAGTCATCCGTGATAATCTCAAAGCCGCGCAATCGCGCCAGAAGAGTTACTATGATAGTAAGCATCGTGATTTGGCTTTCGAGATCGGAGACCATGTCTACCTCCGCGTCTCTCCAATGAAAGGCACTCGTCGTTTCGGTATCAAAGGGAAGCTTGCCCCTAGATACGTGGGTCCTTTCAAGATCATTGGCAAAAGAGGCGACCTCGCCTATAAACTTGAGCTTCCTTCCAACTTTGCGAACGTGCACGATGTGTTCCACGTGTCACAGCTCCGCAAGTGCTTCAAGACGCCTGAGCGCACTATCAACTTCGAAGAGATTGACCTTCAAGAAGATTTGTCTTATCATGAGCACCCCGTTGCTATTCTTGAAGTAACTGAGCGCAAGACTCGCAACAAGTCTATCAAATTCCTGAAAGTGAAGTGGTCGCACCATTCCGACCGGGAAGCCACCTGGGAACGCGAGGACCATTTCCGTTCCGAATATCCGGAGTTCTTTCAGTCCTAGATCTCGGGACGAGATCCTCTCGTAGTGGTGGAGTGTTGTAACACCCCGCATGTAACTTGCCATATTTGTAACTCCGACTCTTGCCATTTCCGGCTACGTGATAGGTTTTTTCCCTCCGTTGTAGGGTTTTGTCTTTCGTTTTGTATTTTGTCATGCCATGCATTTTCATATCATATCATCATGTGCATTGCATTCGCATACGTGTTCGTCTCATGCATCCGAGCATTTTCCCCGTTGTCCGTTTTCCAATCCGGCGCTCCTATCTTCCCCGGTGCACCCTTCTAGTTTTCTTTCGTGTGCGTGTGTCCAACTTTCTCGGAATGGACCGAGGCTTGTCAAGTGGTCTTAATATACCACCCGGAGACTACCGGTCAAGTTTCGTTCCATTCGGAGGTCGTTTGGTACTCCAACGGTTAACCGGGCCTCCGCAATGTCCATTTGAGTGTCCAGCAAAAACCCCCTCCAAAACCAGCCCAAAGCCCACCAAACTCTCTTCCATGCTCTAGGTCGTTCGATCACGATCGTGTGGGCGAAAACCGCACCTCATTTGGAGTCTCCTAGCTCCCTCTACCTATAAATGAGTGGGCATCCCGAAAAACGAAATCTCAGACGAA
>NC_057808.1:25938535-25953597 GCF_018294505.1 Triticum aestivum
GTCGCCGCCGCCGGTCATCGCCATCGCCGCCGCCGCCGCGCCTTGGGCCGCCGCCGCCGCCGGCGACCGCCGCCCGCCTCCTTCCCTCCTCCCGCCGGCGACGAGCTCGGGCTCGAGGAGCCAGCCCCGATCCAGATCCAATCGTGCGTTGACTTTCTTCCCCTTCCTTTTTTTTTCTCTAAGTCTGGAGATTCCTTCAGCATGTGCCTATGTTTGAGATGCGATAACTTTGTGTATGTAGCTCCGATTTGTGCGTATAATATGTCAAATTGTTCGCCTCATGATGCTCTTCATTTTGTTCAATTGCATCATTTTCATTAGAGGTCATCTGGATGCCCAAATCTTCGTTGGAAGAGGGCTAGTTGCTGTTAATCTGTGGTTCTTAACAGAACTTGGAGATTTGTCATTTTTGTATCATTTATTCTGTGCACCTTTTGAGCATGAGCTCTACATGTGTTTTGAAGTATGCCATGCCATCTTTCCAGTGGTATAGTCCATGTATTTTTGTGATCTATGTGGTGACTAGCACAAGCATGCAAAGTAGGTCTCGTAATATTTCTGATTTCAGGGACTTAGTGATTTCTCTAAGTCCTAGTCTGCTGTAATTTTGTTGCCATGAAAACTTGATGCTACAGAGAGATCCATGCATATTTTGGAGATGTTAAGTAGGGATGTTTTGTAGCTATAGTTGTAATTGATCCATTCCTGCAATTGTTTGCAATTTTAGAGCAGCATAGCATGACTCAATCTTGCTCTACTTTTGCTATAAAAATATTTCCGGCGGATTCTTAACATGACATGCATTTTTGCCAAGCTTATTGTAGTCGATCCATATATGCTATGCAATTGTTCTTGCCATGGATAGCTTCATAAACATGCCATCTTGGTGTAGGTATGCTTGGTTTTTCATGCATTGCTCTGTAGTGAGTGCATCAAGCTCACAAAGAGGCCTACATATTAATATTTATACCATGCTCTGTTTTTCTGCTAAGTCTGAAACCTGATAACGAAACTTGCTATGTTTACATGCTTGCCATCATTTCTTCTGGTCCTTTTTGGCTTATGGTCAGTAAGGGACTTTTGTCATGTGCATTTAGTAGAACACTACCATGCCTTGTTTTGCTATGTTAAGTTCCTGTAGCATGTTGATTTCATGCTCTGAACATTGCTACCTGATGCTGATTTCTGCCATGTCCAGTTTTTCACTAAGTCTGTGAACCTGTAATCTTTTGCACTTTTGCCATGCTTGTTTGAGCTTGATATGTTATGAACTAGCAGTAGCTCAGTGTTCATCTTTTGTCAAGCATCTCCTGTAGATTACTGCAATGTGCTTTGTTGCTATGTTGGGGTGCTGTAGCATTGTTACTTGTTGTATTTTAAGTGCTATCTTGCTGTTAATCGCAGATTAGTGTCATTCTTGTTTTGCTCGCCATTTGCAAACCGTGCATCCGATTCCGGTGATCTTTATATCGATTTCGACCGAAATCATCTCATCTTTCCAGTGGCATGCTTGGTTTGCCAAGTTACTGCCATGTTCATCATTTTCCTTCCGGAGCACGCATATGCATCGCATACCATATCTTGCATATCATACATGTCTTGCATCATGTTGCTTGTGCATTTCTCGTTGTTGATTGTGGTTCCGTTTGTTTGTGTTCTTGTCTTGGGTAGAGCCGGGAGACGAGTTCGTGAACGAGGAACCTGTCGAGTACGCTTACGAGGATCAAGCTTTCGACAACTCTGAGAATCTTGCAGGCAAGATGACCACCCCTCGAAATCACTTCTATCTTTGCTATGCTAGTTGTTCGCTCTATTGCCATGCTCGCTACCGATCACTTGCTATATCATGTCTCCTATTTCAGCCATGTCAGCCCCTAACCATCTTTTCCTAGCAAACCGTTGTTTGGCTATGTTACCGCTTTTGCTCAGCCCCTCTTATAGCGTTGCTAGTTGCAGGTGAAGTTGAAGTTTGTTCTATGTCGGAACATGGATATGTTGGGATATCACAATATCTATTATTTAATTAATGCATCTATATATTTGGTAAAGGGTGGAAGGCTCGGCCTTATGCCTGGTGTTTTGTTCCACTCTTGCCGCCCTAGTTACTGTTATACCGGGATTATGTTCCTTGAGTTTGCGTTCCTTACACGGTCGGGTGATTTATGGGACCCCCTTGACAGTTCGCCTTGAATAAAACTCCTCCAGCAAGGCCCAACCTTGGTTTTACCATTTGCGACCTATACCTTTTTCCCCCGGGTTTTCTAGAGCCCGAGGGTCATCTTTATTTTAAACCCCCGGGCCAGTGCTCCTCTGAGTATTGGTCCAAACTGTCAGTCGCCGGTGGCCACCAGGGGCAACTCTGGTCTGGCCTATCGGAAGCTTGGACAATCCGGTGTGCCCTGAGAACGAGATATGTGCAGCTCCTATCGGGATTTGTCAGCACATTCGGGAGGCTTTGCTGGTCTTGTTTTACCATTGTCGAGATGTCTTGTAAACCGGGATTCCGAGACTGATCGGGTCTTTCCGGGAGAAGGTTTATCCTTCGTTGACCGTGAGAGCTTATGATGGGCTAAGTTGGGACACCCCTGCAGGGTTTTATCTTTCGAAAGCCGTGCCCGCGGTTATGTGGCAGATGGGAATTTGTTAATGTCCGGTTGTAGATAACTTGTCACATGACCCAATTTAAAATACACCAAGTGCGTGTGTAGCCGTGATGGTCTCTTCTCGGCGGAGTCCCGGGAAGTGAACACGGTCTGTGTTATGTATGACGTAAGTAGGTGTTCAGGACCTCTTCTTGGTCATTGCTAGATGACGTCCGCTCCATTGCTTCTCTTCTCGCTCTCATTTGCGCAAGTTAGCCACCATATATGCTTTTGTCGCTGCAGCTCCACCTCTTTGCACCACCTGTTCCTACAAGCTTAAATAGTCTTGATCTCGCGGGTGTGAGATTGCTGAGTCCCCGTGACTCACAGATACTTCCAACACCAGTTGCAGGTGCCGACGATGCCAGTGCAGACGATGGCGTCGATCTCAAGTGGGAGTTCAACGAGGAACGTGGTCGTTACTATGTGTCTTTTCCTGATGATCAGTAGTGGAGCCCAGTTGGGACGATCGGGGATCTAGCATTTGGGGTTGTCTTATTTTCATCTGGATTTTGACCGTAGTCGGTCTATATGATTGTTTTTTTTGGATGATGTATGAATGATATTTATGTATTGTGTGAAGTGGCGATTGTAAGCCAACTCTTTATCCCATTCTTGTTCATTACATGGGATTGTGTGAAGATGACCCTTCTTGCGACAAAACCACTATGCGGTTATGCCTCTAAGTCGTGCCTCGACACGTGGGAGATATAGCCGCATCGTGGGCGTTACAGATCCGCATCGTAAATGGGCCACCATTTTGGCCTGCTAAGACCAGTGGGTTATTTGGCACAACTAGGGCCCAATCTCACTTTCGGTCTATTAAAGGCCCATGTTTTTTATGGGCTCGAGATATTTACACCTGTAAACGGCCTATTTTTACTGAGGGCCCAAATTATGATTAGGCCTGTTAAAGGCCCACTATGGGCACAGGCCTACCAGAAAAATATGAATGCTTATGCTGATTTAGGCCCAGATATTTTTAGTGGGCTACATGCCAATTCCGGCCCGTAATCGTTTTTAGCCCAATTGGAATGGGCCCGACAAGTGTTGGCATGTTGGGCTCCTACGAAGCTTTCGGCCAAATACATTACTAAGATAAACCTACACTATACAAAAATAGCGTCGTAATTACTGCAGCCTGTGGCAACATCATAAATGTTGTATCACAACAAAATAAATTGCAACCATACAACAAAAGGCCTGTTGGCATAAAGTTTACAGTCCTTCCAGATAAAAGCACCATCAGATGTATAGAAGCACAGATCATTTGACCGGAGTGCTAGTGTTTCAGGCTCTAGAATCTGATGGAGCAGCACGATCTCCACCTTTTTTCCGCCATTGCTCTTGAACAACGAAGCAAATGCCTGATAGTCTGGTTTCAAAACCATTCATATCTTGACGACATTTGTCAACCACTATTCTTGTTTCCGAAACGACGTCCATTAGGGATTGGACTTGTGTCTGGAGCACAGATATATCACTCTGTCTAGCAGGAAGATTTTTTTAGTAGGCGATTTGGACGACGTTACCTTGACAACCAACCCAGAATTACGCAAGAAGGTGCTTTTTGCACTGTTAGTGGAGAGATACTGACGCACTGCAGCAAGAGGTGACATTGTGCCTGTGGTAGCCTCGTCACCTTCAGGTGGTTGTGGCTGTTCAATCATTTGTTCCATAGCTTCCTGAAAGTTTGAACTTGTAGATTAGTGTACCAGATAAGTTACTAATGAGACAAAAACAAACAAAGTAGGTTAAACGTTTATACATAACTTATTTTGGTGAACTACTGTAATACATTAGCATGTATTGTAGTGCCAACTACATAATAAAATCACTTTCCGAACATATGTCCATGTAGCATGCCTACTGTATTGTCTATTTCCTCACATTCGTTGACATCTAAGGATAAAGAGACATGGTTTAAAGTAGGATGAACATAGTATGACATCATTCATATCATGGGCAAACAGATAGAAAATAAACAGGCTATTTTATCATTGTGTGCGCACATGAACATAACAACTAGATTATAGATCAAGACCAAAAGAATATCCTTCATCTCTTTTAAACCATGTAAGGTGAAATGATACGTTAAGACAACTGTGTATAAAAGTGAATAGAGTAACTGACATTGGCTGCAAACCATGTAGTTAAATGAACACATCACAGTACCAATCAGTTCAAGGCAGGAGGAGTAAGGACTTACAACAGCGGCTTGAACTGGTGTGCTCATGCCCTTCATCTTGCTGGTGTGGCAATCCTTGAAGATTTGCACTGCATTCGGTTCAGGTTCTTTTTGGTCCGCACGGGCTTTCCTCTGTATTTGGAACAAGTCAATATAGATACGATAATATAGCACAAAAAAGAAGAAGGAAGTAGCAGCTATTTACAAGAGCCTCGCAGTGTGCAATATAGCTACGAGATCCTGTTGTCTGTTGGAATTTCACTTTAGAACGGTTGGTTTTGTTCTTCAAACAGTTAGCCTAGAAGAAGATACACTTGTAAGGCACATACATAAATACAAGTTCAATATGTGGTCTGATCAAATACATATAGCCTACCTGATACTTTGGATCAGACCAGTGTTTAACGAGGGTTGTCCAGTATTCATCTGTAATATATTCCACTGGAGATGTTTGGGCGATTTCATTGTTAGCCTTGCCTTCAAAGTGAGATTATCTAAGATGGTACCGATACTGTCGCAGAGCAGACTGAAAAACATGTGTGCATGCTTGTTTAGTTGCATCATCTTTCGGATCCAACTTGAACCTCATCTGTTGAAAAAAGAATGTGAGTCTTATTAGGAGGAAGCTAGAAAGTATGGGACAGAGCAAGACAATATTACTAATTGCGATGAATAACATTACTTACGGATAAATGGTCAAGGAAGGTGTTAAACTGGGTATTGTCTTTCTCATTTCTGTACTGGATCCACGTTGGGAGGATACGTGCGTGACACCTAACGGCAACGGCTGCCTCTAATACTAACTTGGCTGACTCTGTAGCATCACGTGGCCTTTTTAAACCTGCCTCAAAATGGATCTCCATTCTTCCTCCTTTAGATTTTGTTAATCTGTCAAGCATTATCCCTGATGTCTGTTTCCGCTTGCGCCGTGGTGCTAGTTCAACAACGAATATGGAAAGTGTTAGTGTACATCAAACTGTGAGAGTACATATAAAGGAGCATGCAACTGCAACTTGACTCGGTCAGGCACCGTCTTGGTGTTGATGCTCATGAGGTTCATCTGATCTTGCCAATTCCTGTTGTGTCAGTAGTGCTTCGGAAGTAGTGTTAGGTGTGAAGGCAGTTTGGGAACTGGCCAGTTCCGGAGCAAACGAACGAGTAACTGGTTGAGATGCTGGTACAGTTGAAGCGGATGCTGCAGCTGGTGGAGCAGGTGATACTGTGTTTGTAGATTTAGCCGGTGGACTTGGACCTTCTACTGCACTATAAGTACCAGCAGAATCTCGACGGCAGAACTCATTTGTAACAGCACTCCCTACTATATTATTTTCCTTGCTCTTTTTTGAATTTGCCATGTCAAGCTGTACCCAGAACACAAAAGAATAAAATCACTCTTCAGAACTCATTGATGCATGATACAGACAAGCAATACTTTGATGTAAGACAACCGTATGAGGATGGAATATGTAAGAAAAATAGGACGGCATGACATATTCACAGCTACGATGTGCAAACTAAGCAGAAGGATTTTCAAGAAAATAGAAGTAATGCAAGCTAGACACCATATGAAAGATGCAACCAATATTACTCTGCCAAGTTAAAAGTGTCGTGTCATAAGTGGCAATTTGAAAAATTAGAAGCAGTACAACGTAGAAATCAATGCAAGATGCAACCACTATCAAACTGCCATGTTAAAAGCGTCCAATCATGAGTGACTGATGCGGGATACACAACAGTAGTACTTTGATGTAAGAACATGGTATGATAGATAGATGCAGTGTATTCTAGACACAGAAAGCCATGTCATATGCACATATATAACGTATAAACTCAGCAGGTGCAATTTAATCAAAATAGAAGAAATACAGGCTAGCCAACATATGCAACATGAAACCAATTATCACACTGTCAACTTAGAGCAAGCACCTGCGATGGTGGAGTACGGGAGATGAACTCATCATGTAGACTTGGGACTTCAACTTCATTAGTAGTAGTAGTGGCAAATCTAGAGACTCTCTGTTTGCGTCGGTGCGTAGGACCACCAACATCCCCTAACTTACTCTTTTCCTTCCTATTTTCTGATATTGCCTTATGAAGTCAAAACCACAAGAAGATGAATAAAATTAGCTCTACATAACTGGTTGATGCATGATATGGACGAACACTACTTTGATGTAAGGCAAGCGCAGGATAGGAGGATGGAATATATACAAAAAAGACAGCATTTCTTATTCACACGTACGATAGGAGGATGGAATATGTATGAAAAAACAGTAAGCGGAAGGCATTTCAACAAAATTAGAAGAAATGAAAGCTAGGCACCATATGAACACGCAACCAATATCACTCTATTAGGTAAAAAGTGTCTCGTCGTATGTGCCATTTCAAGAAATTAGAAGCAGTACAAGCTAGAAGACAATGCAAGATGCAACCTACATCACAGTCCCAAGTTAAATGTGTCTTATGGGTAAGTGATCGTTGTAGGTCTAAGTTGTAAGCTACGCAGATGCAATTCAACACAATCAGAAGCAATACAAACTAGGCATCATACGAAAAACGCAACCACATATAACAGTTCCAAGTAAGAGCAAGCACCTGTGATGGTGGTGTAGGGGAGATGTGCTCATCATGTACACGTATGTTCTAGAAACAGGAACACGTGTCATATTCACAGGCATTATGTGTAAAGTAAGCAGATGCAATTCAAGTTAGAAGCAATACAAGCTAGACATCATACGCAACATGCAACCACATATAATAGTGCCAAGTTAGAGCAAGCACCTATGATGGTGGAGTAGGGGAGATGTGCTCATCATCTACACAGCTACGTTGACTGTCCAGCCTTGTGTTGTCTTGCGAATCTTGTTGGGAGGATGGCGGAGTAGAATCTGTAGAGACCCCCTGTTTGAGTTGCTCCGAAGGACCACCATCATCCACTGCCGGACTAATTTCCTTCAGCTGTAATGATTTTGCATTGTGAAGTCAAACCTATAAGAAAAAGGAATAAAATTTGCTCTTCAGAACTCAATCATGCATGATACTGACGAACACTACCCGGATGAAAGGAAAACACATGATGCAAGGATGGAATATGTATGAAAAATAGGATGGTGTGACATATTCACACCTATGATGTGGTAACTAAGCAGAAGGCATTTCAACAAATTAGAAGCACTACAAGATAGACACCATATGAAAGATGCAACCAATATCACTCTGCCAAGTTCAAACTGTGTGGCGTTTCAACAAATTAGAAGCAGTACATGCTAGAAATCATATGCAAGACACAACCAATATCACAGTGGCGACTTAAAGGTGCCTTATCATAAGTGACTGATGCGGGATATGCAAGAATAGTAGTCTGATGTAGAAACAGGAACACATGTCATATTCACAGGCATTATGTGTAAAGTAAGCAGATGCAATTCAACAAAGTTAGAAGCAATACAAGCTAGACATCATACGCAACATGCAACCACATATAATAGTGCCAAGTTAGAGCAAGCACATGTGATGGTGGAGTAGGGGAGATGTGCTCATCATCTACATAGCTACGTTGACTGTCTAGCCTTGCATTGTCTTGCGAATCTTGTTGGGAGGATGGCGGAGTTGAATCTGTAGAGAACTTCCGTTTCAGTTGCTCGGAAGGACCACCATCATCCAATGCCTTGCCAATTTCCTTCAGCTTTATTGATTTTGCATTGTGAGGTCATACCGACAAGAAAAAGGAATATAATTCACTCTTCACAACTCATTCATGCATGATACTGACGAACACTACTCTGATGAAAGGCAAAGTCATGATACGAGGATGGAATATGTACGAAAAAATGGACGGCTTGACATATTCACACCTATGATGTGGTAACTAAGCAGAAGGCACTTCAACAAATTAGAAACACTGCAAGACACCATATGGAAGGTGCAATCAATATCACTCTGCCAAGTTAAAACTGTCTCGTCATAGGTGGCGTTCATCAAACTAGAAGCTATACATGCTAGAAATCATATTCAAGACGCAAACCAATATCACACTGCCAATTTAAAGGTGTCCCATCATAAGTGACTGATGCAGGATACACAAGAAGAGTAGTTTCATGTAAGAACATGGTGTGATAGACATATATAGTATGTACCAAAAACAGGAAAGCGTGTCATATTCACATGTATCATGTGTAAGCTAAGCAGATGCACTTTACACTAATTAGGAGCAATACGAGCTAGACACCATATGCAACATGCAACCAGATATCACACTGCCAAGTTAGAGCAAGCACCTTGGATGGTGGAGTAGGGGAGCGGAGACTTGGACCTTGTAATGCACTATCAGTACAAGGAGAATCGGTACAGATGCTCCGTTTACGTTGCTGCAGAGGACCACCATCATCGCCTTCCTTACTCTTTTCCTTCCTCTTTCTTGATTTTGCCTTGTCAAGTCAAACCCACAAGAAAAAGGAATAAAATTTGCTCTTCAGAACTCATTGATGCATGATACTGACGAACACTACTTTCATGTAAGGCAGCCGCATGATAGGAGGATGGAATATGTATGAAAAACAGGACGGCGTGACATATTGACATGTATGATGTATAAAGTGTAAACTAAGCACAAGGTGCTTGAACTTGTTAGAATCGATGCAAGCTAGAAACCATATGAAAGATGAAACCAATATCACTCTGCTAAATTAAAAGGGTGCCCTAACAAATGTATTTGACCAAATTAGAAGCAATACATGGCAACAGGCTAGAAATAATATGCAATATGCAACGAATAAAGGTGACTCATCGTAAGTGATTGATGCGGGATACAGAAGAGAGGTAGTTTCATGTAAGAACAAGGTTAACACATAGATGTAGTGTGTACCAAAAATAGGAAGGCATGTCATATTCATAGGTATAGTGTGTAAACTAAGCAGATGCAATTTACCCAAATTAGAAGCATTACAATCTAGACACCGTATGCAACATGCAACCACATATCACACTGCGAAGTTAGAGCAAGCACCTGTGATGGTGGTGTAGGGGAAGTGCGGTCTTCAGGTACAGAGCTACGTTCAATATCTTCATTTAGGCTTGCTGTTTCTTGAGAATCATGTGAGAGGATGAAATTGCATTCTTTATAAGAGTATTGCATCTCATATTAACCCACGTGCATGACTGTCTCATCATAAGTGATAGATGTAGGATACACAAGAACAGTAGTTTGATGTAAGAACATGGTGTGATAGGCAGATGTAGTATGTACCAAAAACAGGAAGGCGTGTCATATTCACATGTATAATGTGTAAGCTAAGGAGATGCAATTTAACAAATTAGGAGCATTGATGAGGGATACACAAGAAAAGTAGTTTGATGTAAGAACATGGTTAATAGAAAGACGTAGTATGTACCAAAAACAAGAAGGCATGTCATATTCACAGGTATAATGTGTTAACTAAGCAGATGCAATTTACCCTAATTAGAAGCATTACAAGGTAGACACCATATGCAACATGCAACCACATATCACACTGCCAAGTAAGAGCAAGCACCTGCGATGGTGGTGTGGGGGAATTGCGGTGATCAACTAGAGAGCTACGTTGACTATCTTCATTTAGCCTTGCTGTTTCTTGAGAATCATGTGGGGAGGATGACACTGCACTCTTTAAACGAGTAGGGCGTCTCACAGTAGCCCACTCGGGTGACTATCTCATCATAAGTGATTGACGAGGGATACAAAAGAGCATTAGTTTGATGTACGAACATGGTTAATAGACATATGTAGTATGTATCAAAAACAGGAAGGCATGTCATTATCAAAGGTATAACGTGTTAAGTAAGCAGATGCAATTTAACCAAATTGGAAGCAATACAAGCTAGACACCATATGCAACATGCAACCACATATGACAGCCCGAAGTTAAAGCAAGCACCTGGGATGGTTGTGTGTGGCAATTGAGATCATCAACTGCAGAGCTACGTTTATTGTCTCCAACTGCTAACACTGCACCCATTAGAGCGCTGAAACGCTTAGTGCTTATCTTCGAATTACACTGGAGTGACTTCTATCTTTTCTTTTCTGCATTCATCAACACTGCGTCAGAGTCTGAAATACCCATGCATAAAAAACAATAGTGTGAGTATGGGTGAAGTGTGTGCACAATTACTACAGTGTAAAGGTAGCAGATAGCAGGTCGGTGAGAAATAAATGACGGGAGACATATGATAGCTCTACAACATGCATGGCACACTAAATTACTACAGGATTCTATGAAAATAACAGTCGACTGAAAGCAAATAGGTCAGTCCATTTTTCCTGCGCCGTCCGATGTACAAAGAACGGGCAGATCGCCTTCATCTACCTCCAGCCAGTCAGTGTTGACGATCTTCCTCGAAACGCCAGCGACCACCGGCCCAGTATTCCTCCCCTGCCTGCGCCCTTCCCTCGACCTCACCGCACCGCCGTGCTTGGCACCGCCCCCGGCCATCCATTCAAGCCCCGCCGACCTCCAGATCGGGCGCAAGGAGCTCCTGCGCCCCACACCCCAATGATAGACACCGATGCGCCGCTTCCCCGGGGAACAGGCGGACTAGGTGCTCCACGTGCCTAAGCGGATGCTGCTTCTTTTAATTGCGGTTCGACTGACCCTGAATTGAAATCCAGGCGGGCTACTGACCTCTAGCAAAGGTGAAATAGTAAAAGGGAGGAAACCTTGTTCATTTAGTATCACGAAGAAGATGCGGTAAGAAGCGCTCAACTAGTTTCTTTCATGGGATGTATACGGTGTGAGCGGAGACGTAAGATTTGCACGAATAAGGGAAGAGGAGTACCTCTTTCTGCTAGCAGTGTTGTGTCCTCCTTCTGTTTTTCCGACGATCTTCTTGTTGTTCGGCAGAAACCAGAAGTTGTGGAGGACGGTGCAGCCTTGGACGAACCCATGGCCAAGTTGTTGAGTGTGGTGCGGTGGCCGTCTGTCGGCGGCGGGGAAGCAGATATGAGGCGGCGAACGATGGCGTAGCAGGAACAGCTTCGGTGCGGTGGACGGTTACGACAGTGGAGCCGCAGCAGTGAGGCGCAGGATGGCGTGGTCGGAGTGGTTCTGGTACAGCGCACATCGGCGTTGGCGTCGTGGAGGCAGCTCTGCCTCGGCTTCAGCTGCTAAGTCCTTGAGGGCGTTGCGGTTGCGGTTGTGTTGGACGGCGACGTCGGGGTACCGGCCTCGGCGTGATGGAGGAGGGCGGCGGTGGATTGGCCGCTATGGGGTGGAGGACGGAGGAGGCTGGGATTTCGCAGCTGGTGGAGAGGGCGTTTTCACGCCCATGGAGTATGAATGGGGAAACGGAGGGAGGCGGGGAACTAAGGGGGAACAATGTTCCGGTTTGAGACGCGCTTGTTTGAAATTTGGGGAAAGTTACAAACTTTGCCCCCATCTAAAATTTCGGACATATTGCGGGTTGGGGGTAGGACAGTCATGTCAGGTGTCCCAAATGTGGGCGGGATAGATTTCGGCCGAGCGCATGGGTGTTTAGGCGCCCACGGCGTATGAATGCTTCTCGTAGGCGGTTGAGACTGGCGTCTTGGTGAAGTTACAAACCTACCCCGGTTTAGACCTTTGGACATCGGGCCGATAGGCTACACGGGCCAGAGTCAGGACAGTAATTTCCTACCACCAAACATTAGGCTCGCGCGGTTTCGGGTGACCAGAGGCCTATTTGGCGCTTCGTTCAATATTTGGGAGCAGAAGCATTAACGTTTTCGGTTCTCTTGAATTGAACTTTCAGGATTTGTCAAACTTCACAAATCTTTAGTCTTGAAAATCCTAAAGCTACGATTATTTTGGAATGGAGGGGGTACATTTGAATATACATTGTACATGAGTATATATTAAAAAATATGCAACTTACCTCAGTTCATGCATGGTTCTAGATATAATCTCCTTGGTTGCAAAAAAAAGTTAGATATGCGTATGAATATATATAGCATGTTCAAACTCACAACAAAGATTGATGCCCCCTTTTACATCTGATTTACAAATGCCATTATCTCGGGTTCAAATAGATGAATGCACTTCCTATGAATTCGAATCTTCGAAAGCCCCTTTATGTTGAATTCGACATGTATTCTATTTCGTAGCTAGCAATTTGGAATGTATCCATGCAAGTGACAAATGTATAAAGTGCTTCACACTAACAACATGGACTGCACTAATTAATGTTTATATATGAATTGCAAAAGCATCCATTGCCTGTATTTCAAACCGCTCTCACTCTATGGATCGATAATATGAAATAAACACATGCACATGCTAGAATTCAGTAGAGTATGGGTGTCTGATAGACCAATTTTCGTCCATACGCAATTTGCAAAATTCATGATCTCATCCAAAAATAATAATGCCATTTATATTTTAATTTAATGTGTAGAACCGCCTTTTACACGTAGATGCACTATGCCTCGCCCCGTTCTCACAAACGCGTTATATCTCTCTCTATCTAACGCATAAGTGCACACACTTTATATGCATCGGCATTTCTCTTTAACACATGCTCACAATCTCTCTCAGGGTGTCGGGGTGTCTCACGCACATGCTCTCTCTGTTTCTCTCTCTCTTTCTGACTACTATGTACCACTCTTTTCACTAATCTCAGTTGGAAAACACTATTTCTCTCAGATGCATATATACACACGCACGGTCTCTACTAGCCCTCTATACGCACATATTTGTGCCTATGTGTCTCCCGCACGCACATTATCTTCAGGCCGCTCTCGCACACATTGCCCCCCCGACACACCTCTCTCTTAGTAGTTGGCAGATATGATTTCATCATATCATTCGGTAGGATATCCCTAGTTGTTAGGCTGGATGGTAATACAAGGCAAAGTTTTACCCTAGTTCGGATCGGACCCTTGTAGTTGAAGAAAGAGCCTACTCCTGGTACTGTATATTAGTGATAGGGGTGTGTACAAAGTACACGTGAATACCAGGCATTGTGCGTGTGTGTATACTATCGATGAACTAGCCCCCAAGCTTCTATAACATACTAAGGGCCTAGGGTTACAAAACATATATAGTCGGCTTATCACCAGTGCGGATAGAGTCCTCCGCGACTCTGGTAGCTTCGTGTTGTACGCCGAGTCCTCCACATGGGTCTTCGTATAACACGTCTCGGTCCAACCTATATGTGGCGCAGGATGGAACCGACCCATGAGTCTTCAGGTTGACCCACCACAACTAGAAATGATGTGCCCACCAAACCACACACGCAATCGGCCACTAAGAAAATAAGCATATACAATAGTACAATGGTATCTAGCTCACGATACTTCTCCATATTTTGTTGATGACACTGACGGACTTTGCATTTGATGCGTCCTCCGTATTTTGTTGACGACACTTACGGTCATTGTATTTGAAGCGAAAGCACGATATGGTCACTGGACTTTAGAATAAGCTCATCACGGTCACCACATACAATTTGTCGTGCTAACCAACATGTGGTTGGATGGTTAGAGGACAGTGGTTTCTCGAGCCCACCAAGGTTAAAGTCGCGGTGCTCGCATTTATCTTGTGTTAATTTCAGTATTTTCCGGCGATGTACGTTCAGTGGGAGGAGACGTTCCACTCGACTACGAGGCACCTATGGTGACTTCGTAAAATCTCAAGATCATATATGCTGGCCCACTCTCTCGAAGGTGCTCATAGGGGTAGGGTTCGCGTGTGTGCGCTTATAGCGGTGAGTGCTTGCGCGTATATATGAGCCCTTGCGTCTATACCGTGTTAAACAAATACATGTCATGATTATACGGTCACTGGCTCACCCGTACAACTCCGTATTTTGTTGATGACACAATCAATTGACCAGTCAAACGTTCCACGCGGCGCAACTAGTGTTGCACCATCGGGGCGCGTAACCGTGGGGCCCACCTGTCAGCCCGTATATGAAAGAAAGAAATGGTAGTTTGAGTCTGTACCGTGTTAATAAAATAGGAGTACATTTTAGGGTGATCATACGGTCACTCGCTCACCGTACAGCTCCGTAATTTGTTGATAACATGATCAATTGACCAGTCAAACGGTCCATATTCAGCAGCGCACATTACCATAGGGCCCACCCGTCGGCGCGTATATGAAGGACATAAATGGTAATAAATTAGTGGTCGGTGGGTATTCGAAGTCGTGAGACCTCTGGTTGGCAGTCACCGGCGGTTGGGGGGGCGTTCATTGGGCGGTGGGGTGGGGATCGCGAAGAAA
>NC_057808.1:25954074-25973640 GCF_018294505.1 Triticum aestivum
CAGGCGGTGGGGAGTGGTTTTGGGGAGGGCGGGCTAGCGTGTCGGCGGGGCTGGCGGTTCGGCTGGTGGTGGCTGGCGGCTCAGTGGGTGTGGAGTTTGATGATAAACTGGAGGCCCTTGATTTCGTATCCAACGGCTGGAAAATCTAATGACCAGAGATGAAAAAGTAAGTCGACTGACGTGTAGCCTCACCCCGCACATACACATGCACGCACGCAAGACACGCACGCATGCAGGCGTACAACACTGACACGTACACATAACGTACACACGCACACATGCTGGCGTGCAACACTGACACGTACACACGCACTCACAAACACACGCACGTACGCACCCATGCATGCAACACTGAAACATACCCTTGCACGCACGCAACACTCGCACGCCTGCATGCACACAGCACACAACGCAAGGGCTAGAGGGATGGCCGGTGCGGCGGCAGACCGGCGGTGGGGAGAGGTTTCTGGGAGGGCGGGCCGGCGTGGCGGCGGGGGCTGGCGGTTCAGCCGGTGGTGGCTAGCGGCTCAGGGGGGGTGGAGTTTGATGATAAACTGGAGGCCCTTGATTTCGTATCCAAGGGCTGGAAAATCTAATGACCAGAGATGAAAAATTCAGCTGACTGACGTGTAGCCTCACCTCGCACGTACACATGCACGCACGCAAGACACGCACGCATGCAAGCGTGCAACACTGACACGTACACATAACGTACACACGCACGTATGCTGGCGTGCAACACTGACACGTACACATGCACTCACGAACACACGCACGTACGCACCCATGCATGCAACACTGAAACGTACCCTTGCACGCACGCAACACTCGCACACCTGCATGCACACAACACACGACGCAAGACACACGCTCAACCTATACGTGCATGCACCCTTTGTTAAGGACATGGATTGTTACGGGTATTAATCAATCTTATCTGTGATAAGCAGAACATTGATGTTTGCAGCGGTCTTTATGAATCACAACTTATCGAACAGGCTATCAACATAGTAGGCTTATCTACATGAAAAAGATGACATCACACTCAATGAACAATCATAGGTTTATGAAATGCCCGCTTCTGACCGCCCTGGCCCACCAAAGGTTCCTCTGCTGTGCGCTGCCTGCGTTGGTTCACTGACATGCAGGCCATGCACCCAAAGAGCCCACACGTCAGTGGAAGCACGTTGCGGTGTCCTAGGTCAGAGTCGAGGGCGCCACTCGCTGCACGCCCGGCTGAACACGCCTCCGTGCCGCATTCAAATTGCTCGATGAAACCCGCCCGTGTGAAAGCCGAGAAACCCACTCTGGACACACGTCCGTTCATGACCGGGCCGGCGTTAAACGCAATGCCGGCCGAGCTCCTCCCGTCCGCCGTCTATTTAATCTCCTATTTAAACGAGGCCAAACGCCGGCCAAGAATCGCACACCTCCGCCGCTCCCCTATCTCCTCCACCATTTTGTCCACTCTTACAATGGCTTACGAAGAGTAGTTATTCCGCATCCAAGCCGGCTGGGTAGCCCGCTGGATACGAGCTATGCAGCTCGCTGATCCACCTCCCTCCCCTCGCCCGACGGAGCCAGTTGCCGCCCCAAGCCGGTGCGCGGTTCAGCAACTCGCCGCTCCAGGCCAGCTCGACGAGGAGCAGCGCACGGGCGTTGTTGCTGCCGTCCACGCCGCCGCCTTGTACCGCGTCTCCCGTTTCTGTGGCCGAGACTCCCATGCCGGCGGCCGCACCATGCAAGCAGCGACAGAAGCCGGGTGCGCGGAGAGCGACGAGTCGGTGGCCAACGCCTCTGCGTTCGCCGCCATCATCAAGGAGAAGTAGAACATGGGAGGCCGCCGCCGCTTGGGTCCCATGAAGGCCACCGCGGAGGCGACGCCGGCATACACAACAGGTGTCTTGCCGGATCCTTTTGTTGCGAGGACCTTCGTCGATCCCGCATGGGCTCCACGGAAGAGGGGAATGTTAGTTTGAACTCGAGCCGGTGCCGGCCATGGCGAAGTAGTGGCCGGTGATGAACTCGAACCGGTGCCGGCCACCATCATCTTCGGCACCAGCCAATGATATTAGTTGGGCAGTGGGGAAGCGAGCCATCCTTTGCACTGAAGCATATACCTCCGAGGCTCCCGGCAGTCCGGTGATCGTGCTGCCGGACATGAGGAACACTAATCGATCGGCGGGCCACCATTTAGGGCAGGTATTATATACCTGTGCTGTCCAGAACTAGCACCGCGTAGTTCATTTGAATGTAATTAAATCCGTCATGTTTGTATGAAAATCCGGTATTTTATATGATTTCCATCATTGTTTATACGAAATATCAGTTTGTCTACGTGTTTGCGTGAATTTCGTCCGGTTGGTTGAGTTGCTGTCATAATGTGTGCGGCTATGGTTGGATGGCGTAATTTGTGGGTCGTCGGTCGGTCTGCGGCGGCTCGGGCGGCGTTGTGGGACAAAAAAACACAGCTCGTGCGAGCTCATCTCCAACGTGCGCGCTGGAGGATGCATGACAGCATGAGCACCCGAGCCACTCCTCGTTCATCGGTGGCAAAGGCACCGGTGGACAAAAGGGTCGCCAATATTTTGGCTACCCCGGGCAAGATCCAAACAACCCCTCCCAATAGATTCAAATCCCTCGTTCGCCATGGAATTTTGCCATGTGTTGTTTTAATGGACTAGCAAGATGCCCGTGCATTGCACGGAACATCAAGATACATTTTTTTACAAACTCCCGCATGCGTGCAAGGGATAATTAATGTCCTCCTTTGCTAGTACCACGAGGCAAACACCATTAATATTGCATCGATTAGTGTTAGTGGCCTTGTATATCTGCAAATTGTAATCTTGATAGTGGCCCCTTGTATATAAAAATGGAGGGAGAAAGATGAGAGATAAGGTGAGGAGGAGTGGGGCGTGGTGGTAACTGGTGGTCGGACTGGGCGGAGGCATGGGGATGGACGGCGCATTATGTCTAGGTTTGTATCTCTCTCACACACACCCACGTAGGTGGGGGACGTGCACGAAGAGAAGAGGTGCACGCACGGCGCACGTACTCCCGTCTCTTTCCCAACCACACCCGCGCGGGTACACGGTGGAGCTCATTTCTATATGAAAAAGGTAGCCCACGTGGTAATTTGAAACGTGTACTGGTTGTCCACTTGGTGGAGGGAGGATCGTCTACCACGGGTGAACAAACAAATTGCGACTTGACGTGTTATGTAAAAAAAGAGGCAAACCATGTGGGGCCTACCTTAGAGGCAAGGCTCTATACACTGGAGTACTTTTGATGTGTCCCGTCAACTCGCAGAATGAGGAGAAGCTTGCTTAGTACGCCGTCTCCCCCGCCTACGGGCGCGGTGGCTCGCAGGATGAGGTGAAGCTTGCTTACGAGTAGTAGTAGCAGTACTCCTACTACTGTACGCCTTACGCCCGCTCCCTCGCCCACGCGCGCAGTGGCTCGCAGCACGAGAGGAAATTTTACTACTCCCTCTATTTACTCCTCGTCCCAACTACGTACCTTGGTTAGTACTCCCTCCATTTACTTATACAAGGCCACTATAAAAATATTCATTTTGCATCTATACAAGGCCACAAATAGTAATCGAGACAAAAGTTACTACTCCCTCCTTTCTAGTTTATGGCTCAATTTCAAAATCTCTCCAACCAAGGTAGACGGTGAGTGGTCGAATTAATTCCGTAGTTTGCACAAGTAATTAGTACGCTCGTTTTTCTCAAGAAGTTATGATTACCGAGGCATTAATTTGAACGAATGCATGAATGACCACTAAATTTCCATGAACTTGTACAAGCATTGGTTAGTTTCCTCTTGACACTGCTCGCGCCGGGTGATCTAACGCACCTCGAAATCCAACATGTAATGGTACTACTACTAGTATAGTAGAATTGAGACTTATCAAACGGAAAAACGAATGTTTTTTAGATGAGCCCTATAAACCCTAGTGGGTACGTACTCCGTAAAAACAGATTTTTCCAAAACTAAGTCGCTCCCTTTCATGAATTCTGTAGTATACTCCTACGTCGACGGTCCCTTTCATGAATTCTGTACTTCCTGTCGCTGACATGTGGGACATATAGCAATCGGGTCGACGTGTCAAGCACCAAATAACAGTGCAGAACAGCAGGGGGGACGCACCCCACTCGTACCGGCCCAGTAGTAGTAATGAGCAATGAGACGTCAAATCACAATGCCGCACCTTCCCAGACGGACGAAGCAACCATTATTTCACACTTCGGTTCACCATCATCTCAAACCACGTAGTATTGCTACGTGCATCGCCTTGGTACATCAAGACACGTGGGACCGCATGACAGGCCATGCTCCCCCGCCGATCGCTCGGTAAAATCACCTCATTTTTACTATACTTCCTCCGTATCGGTTTACTACATGGCATGAATGTCGTTCTAGGTTGAGAATTTTACTGGCTATATATGTGATGAACAGTACTCTAGCCTTTTAAAAAATGTATACTTTTGTACAGTAGTACTATCGATGGATTGCGCCATGGAGAAAAAATTGAAATGAAAAAAAAGATGGTACATATAGAGAGCGCTCGTCGCCAAATTATGCATATAGTACTATTAAAAAAAGGTGGTACATACTGAAGAGTTAAAGTAATGAGAAGAAACATAACATAGTTCTGCTGGGGGCTCAGCACAACACACCCCTCAAATTAAACTAAGCACACCTGAAATTAAACTATGCTACTAATCCGGTAGACACTGCATTAGAAGTTTAGAACCACCATGAGCAAAGACACTGCCACCTTACTCGGAGTCCTCGTCCACGTCCTCGACTTCGTCCTTGTCCCTCTTCCTCTTGGCCGATACTTCTTTGCTTGAACCGCACACTTGGCTGTTGCTCTTCATCCAACCCTTGTAGATATTGAAACAAAGGTAGCCATCCATTGCAGCGTAGTGGATGTGGTCTATATCTAGTAAATTCCGCTGCCATGCATGACGATGAAACATGTAATGAGGTTTCTCTAGTTTACGGTACGAAGGATGAACCATGGCTCCTGCCAGGGTCAGCATTGAGGGCTGACGAGAGGGGAGCAGCCGATTCTTCTGGAGGTTGAAGGGGTTGCCTACAACGAGGCCTATCCGACCCAGGACTTCTTTGTCGTTCTTAAAGTCTACAGTAACGAATTTCACTGTTTTGTCCTTGAGGAAGTTCTTAAAATCCTGGCACTCAACGTCGGCATGGCATATGTGGTAGACCATGCAAACGTTATGTACGCAAACCTGGATCACGGCGGGCTTCTTCCTCTCTTTGTCCTTTAGATCCTTCTCTCGTCCCAGGACTGTGGTGTACTCAACATCTAGCCCAGCGACCCACTCATCATCTGAGTTTTCGAACATGCGTCTGAAGCGAGAAAGGCATCCTTTCACCGTCGCGGAAGAACGGGTGTAGATGACGTCGAACTCATCGCCGGTGATGGTTCTAACCTTGTACTCACCGCCGATCGTGGAGATTTGGGACGCCATGGATTTGGGAGGAGGGTTAGGATTAGTGGAACTGCCGTAATGTGAATGGACGGGACGAGTAGGAGCGAACCGCCGTAGTATTGAAGGACATGCGGGGACGAGTAGGAGCGAACTGCCAGCGTGCGAACGGCAGGGTAGTGGCTTTCCATTCTCCCATGATATGGGCTTCCGAGAGCCCTTGGATCTGAGATCGAACGGTTGCATGGCGTGATTCTAGACCTATGGGTGAATATCCTATCCTGGAGGGTTATTCTGGAAATTGTCAGCAACTTAGCATGCGACCGTTTGATCTCAGATCCAAGGGCTACCAGCAGCCCGTATCATGGTCGCGCCTACCACGACCATCGCGTCGCTCGCGCGGTCGCGCCCTTGGAGATTTAACACGGTGCGTTAGGCTATCTGATGTTGGCATGTCATACATAGTCATCACTTAGTCACTCATACTACAACAAGGTTGGCTATAAGGTTGGCTATAAGTGTACTTTTTTTACTTCTCTCTATCTCTTTCTTCGTACTCCCTCCGTCCCATGATATAAGAACGTTTTTGACACTAGTGTAGTGCCAAAAACGTTCTTATATTATGGGACACATGGAGTACTAGTATTCATTGCATTTGCCAAGGAGTGACCTCTTCCAATGAAATGGTGTTGCTAAGTTTGCTTCATTTAATTAGCTATAGACTCAAAATTGTCTTTTCACCTAGGTACACGTGCTTAGCACCGTTTCTTCCTTGGGTCACCAAACCAGTCTCTCCCTTCTTGATTAACTTGCCACATCAGACTTTATGCCTATGTGGCAAGCTTAGCACCTGTAGGACCAAGTAAGACTAGTCACAATTGGAGTAACTTGACTAGTAACATCACACATTTCAATACAAGATTGCTTATGTGGCAGCTAATTAATGAGGGGAGAGGGGTTTGTGATACTCCCTCCTTTCCGGTTTATAGGGCTCAATTCAAAAATCTCACCAACCAATGTAGATGGTGAGTGGTGGAATATTTTTTGTAGTTTGCAAAAGCACCTAATTAATGCTCTTGTTTTCCTCAAAAAATGATGTTTATCCGTGCATTAATTGCAATGCATGCATGCATAAAGTACATGCATTGGTCAATTTTCTCTTAATACTTACATGCAATGATTTAATGCACCTTGGAATCTGAACATGTGATGGGGAACAAGCAAATTGAGCCTTATAAAATGGAAAAACTAAAAATTTTAGATAAGCCCTATAAACCGGAAAGGAGGGAGTAACTTAGCTAGTTACTATAACATCACACATTTCAAGACATAATGAGTCTATAGCCTAATAAATGAACTCTTTCATGATACCACTCATATGTTACTACCCACTACTCCCTCCTTTCCGGTTTATAAGGCTCAATTCAAAAATCTCACCAACCAAGGCAGATGGTGAGTGGTGGAATACTTTTTGTAGTTTGCAAAAGCACCCAATTAATGCTCTTGTTTTCCTAAAAAAAGTATGTTTACCAATGCATTAATTGCAATGCATGCATGCATTGGTCAATTTTCTCTTAATACTTGCATGCAATGATTTAATGCACCTTGGAATCTAAACACGTGATGGGAAACAACCAAATTGAGCCTTATAAAATGGAAAAACTAAAATTTTGAGATAAGCCCTATAAACCGGAAAGGAGGGAGTATGGAGGTAGTAACATAGACTAGTAACATCGGCAAGTTACTACTCTATGTTACTCTCCACTGTGAGCAGTCTAAGTACAATAGTGCGCTTTACATGGCATTTTTGCATATGTGGAGGAAAGAGAGGCAAGGAAAAAGTGGAGAAGTGGGCTCTCATGCAAGAGCCAGCCTCTACTACATGGTGGAGCATTGGGAGAGGCACCTGTATGGAGGTGGTCAGGAATCGGGAGACTCACGCCGGTCGTAGCGCCGCAGTTAAAATGATAATGGCAAGTCAAATCACGGGGCCCCACCTGTCTAGCAGTAACTCGCTGTCAAATCACACAGCCCTACGTTTGCAGCAGCCGACTCCCTCGTCTTCTCGCGTCTCTGTCGAACCGACTAGGCGGAACTGCCCCGCCTACCGCGCAGGAAAAGCCCCACCCTCGACTTTTGAATACAACTACATCCGCTTAAGAATCCAATGATATACTTTTTGTGACATAGTAACTCATATTTAGTTAGAGGGTGCTTGGATCCAAGGGACTTATTTTAGTCTGACTAAAAATAGTCTCTTTAAGAGGCTAAAGTTCCAAGCAGCCCTGACTAAAGAGGGGCTAAAACTAGTCTTGAGACTAAATTTTTTTAGTCAAGGGTACCCCTACTAAAATGTGAATTAGTCCTCTCTCTCCTCATTTAACTCCTCTCCTTTAACACAGGCGAGTTCTGGATTGGAGGGTTTGGAGGATAATAAATGCTTATTAACTTGATTTCAGTCTCTTTAGTATTTGGATCCAAGCATGGGTGAGGCTAGCATGTTTTAGTCCCACTACTTTTAGTCATGAGACTAAAACGTATCCAAGAGCCCTCTTAGTCAAATGGATGACCTGGAACTACATGCAGGCCCTATAAACCGAGACGCCTAAAAAAAACCGAGACGGAGAGGGTAGTTCAGCACATATCTTTTTAGATCAATATAGTCGGGATTCACCAAGGAGCAAAACCAAGTGGTAGGCTGCTCCTGTCGTGTTGGCGTAGCAACTCAAGCAGGGTCAGTCCGCACACGAAATGGCGACACACTTAACAGGACCCCTTTGGCCGACATGTGGCTCATCCACCGTCTTGTTCCACGTGCGATGCACCAAATTACAGTTCGGAGCAGCGGTTGGAATTGGAGGCACCCCGGTCGTAGCGCCGCAGTAGTAGAAAATGAGCGATGAGGGGTCAAATCACAAAGCCCCACCTTTCCCGCATTAAGCTAGACGGACGAAGCAACCATCATTTCACTCTAGGGCGCAAGATCATAAAGAAAAGAGAAAACAATGATGCGTGCGGCAGCTACCTAGGGCACCCTAGGGTAGGGGTCTCCACTACAGATACTTTTTTTTTGAAAGCGCCTCCACTACAAATCGGCTTCTCCTTCGTCCTCTTGAAGAAAACCGATGATGAGTGCGGCAGTAGGGTTTGTAGGAGTACTACGGCGTGCAGGGCCACGTCGTAGTAAACGGGTTCGAGTCGACGCCTTAAATATGTGTGGGCCACTTGGTTTTACGGGAACGAGGCAGCATTTTGGGTTCGGGGTCCAGTGGAGATATAGTACGTACAAAAAATTGTGGACGTAGGTTCGACCGAAAGGCAATGATGTATGGGCCCTGCATTTTGATATACCCGGGGCCGCGTGAAATTTGCTACTCTACTCAAAACTAGTAAGGTACACATGTATTGAACGCATGACATTCGAAACCAAATTATGAATAAATACACACTATAGCATGTAAAGCTTTGAGTCATATATGCATGATGTAGATGTTCGTTTAGTTCTTATAGTTCATTTCATTCAAAATCAATTAGTTTTATAAAAATGTTAAGATTCATGGGGTTGTGCATTGTAAATCATAAAGTAAAAAACAAATAATGGCAATTCATTTACAAAAAATAATCAATTATGATACAGAAGATTCTAGAACAAAGGAGAAGTGCTTGTGTTTTGAGGTTTGTGCATTATGCTTAAGTTCAACCATGGAGTCTTCTAAATTGTACATGTGGCAGATCTGGTGGAATGTTGATGATATCCAACGGCCAGTAGTGCTCGGATTTACCTATCTATACAGTGTCGGATTAGCTTCATCCAGCGACCATCTTTCAAAGTTATTGGCACACTATATAGTTCTTGTGCCATAGTGGGTTGTACTATCTATTTACGAATAGAAGATGTATACATGGAAGTTGTAGGGAAAGAGATGACACGGAGCATCTCAATTCCTATGAGTAGGGATTGGAAAAGAGATGTCATTTGGTTCACATCATAGGAACTTTTCTATTGAATCTAGAGATGACATGTATCTCAATTCCTATGAGGAGGGATTAGAAAAAAGATGTAATTTGGTTCATACCATCGGAACTTTTCTATTGAATATACGCTAATGTTTATTTTCCTTTGAAATTAAGGGAGTATAGGAATCCATTCATATGAACCAAGTGGCTCTAAAGCTATAGAAATGATATCATGTCTATTTCCTTTGAAATGTGGAGTATATGAATCTATTCCTATGAACCAATTGGCTCTAAAGGAAAAATCCTATAAAAATCATATCATATAGAGTTCCTATGATATTCCTCAACACTAAAGGATGGTTGAAATTGCTGCGGGTGATACGATGGGCTTTCTTAGTAGACTCCTCACCCATCTTTATAGTTACCTCTCGAAGATGAATGAAATGATATATACAGGGTATTCTACATGTGCAATTTGGTACACGAAAACTCGGTAAAAGTTTGCGAGGTTTGAATTTTCAATAAAGCTATATGCACTGCATTTCGGAACGGAGGGGGCATACGGCAGTTGCTAACACTCAGGTGTAAGATTTGTGTGTAGGAGGAGTGGCTGTTCTGTTAAATCACATGGCAAAACTGACACTGTCGGATGCCGATCTAACTGTTCTTACGGCGTTCGTCAGGAAAAGGCTTGTGGCGAACGTTTGTCGGATAATGATTTACGGACACATGCATTGCGTTGATACGTGCCCCCCTCTCTCTCACGCACACGCACCCTCACGAGTCACGACTCTCCCGAGTCCTCTCGCAGACTCGCACGTCGCACCCACCGTCTATCTGTAGGTAGACGTCACGCACATAAGTGCTCTTCACACCCTACCCTCAGAACTTCTAAAAAACAAAAGATGGCGTGCAAATTTTATTTTAGCTCACACGTCACACACTTATACTATTACTCTTGCGGCAAACGTTCTTTGGGCATAGTATATTTTACTCTCACGAAGAGAAGCGGTGCACGCACGCACTAGTTCTCTCACACCCACTCGCGGGTACACGTAGGAGCGCATTTTTTTGAAGCTGGTACAACAAAATTACTCCACTATATATAAAAGCAGGAGCCTTAGTGCTTGCTTTACTAGGGTTCCTCTCGTTCACTCTCTCATGCTCTCCAGATCTATGCAAGACATAGGTGGCCACACTCTCTCTCAGCTCACGGCTGGTCACAAATCCAGCCGGACAACCTCGACCGGGGCAGGGGTGTAGGTGCATCGTTCACGCTGTTGTCGGCGGCGAGGGAGGAGACCAACGGCTGCCAGCGCGTCCCGATCGGCGGCCGTGCCGTTCTCTCCGAGAGAGCGCCGGCTCGGGAGGGCCTCCGACCCCTTCTTCCTTCCTGCGGTATTGTGGCCAAGATGCGGCTTCCCGACGCCATCTTTGCCACATGCCGACGACCCTCAGGTATATATTCCTTCGAAATCTGCCTTGCTCTACTGCCCCAGCTCCCTTCATGTGGATCCTTTTCTACTTCGTCCGCTGTTCCAAAGCCACCTAGACTTCTACTATTATTAGAGGTAAAGCTAGTTCATACAGTCGACTCTAAGCGTTGGTACAAACAGGGAAGAAAGTGGGAAATCTGTAGCATGACTCTAGGACTTGGTTCTAAGAGGAAACGGGGGAAAGTAGTAGATACCTGCTGTCCCTACGCCCATATCGCTACCGTTAATGTAAAATCACATGAAGCATTATGCAATGCCACCTAATGTCACTATAAGTAATGGTCTAGTGCCGTCGATAAATTGAAGCAATGCCACCACCATTTTATGAAGTGCTTCCATCTTGCTTTATTTCCCATGAATTGTGTTTTTGCAGTTACACTTAAATCTCACACCGCTAACATTGCTTCATCCCAGTGGAACTGCACAAATTTGATTGCACATTTACTGACCATGTGCTACTCTCATGACATTAATACTAATGCTATTGTTCTGCATGTTAATCTAGTGGCATTGTTGATGTGATGTGATGCTACTTACTTAAGGACTCTTCATACTGTCAATCTAATGCCAATTATAACACAATAGATGCTGCTGTTAATCATATGCCACTGCAAATATCTGCCACTGTTAAATAACCGTATTTCGTATTTGCGCAAACAGGGATGTCTGTCTCCATATCGTTTCGGGATGTCTGTCTCCGTATCGTTTCTATCCGCGCAATCAAAAGCACACACCTCAGTTTTAGTACAACTGCGCAAAATGAGATGGCTATCCCTCGTTGCCGTCGTCTAACCTCCCGTCTTCAAGGTATCCCTACATTGGTAGTAACTAAGGTAGAATGACCAAAGCAATCTAAAAGAAGCTGATTCGTACGTTTTACTTCCTGATTGCAGTGCAGGGACGAGCGAAAACAACTGCATCCTAGTCCGGAATGCACTTTCTACCAGTTCATCCATGGACCGAGGCCTAGCTGGCACGGCTGCACAACAGTTTTTTGGACAGGTGTGCGGACAAGAGGCATTGTGGTCTGCTTATTTATGCAAATAACGGTGCTTAAATTTAGTGGAATGCACAAGCATTTCACCTGGTCAGTACACTGGATGGTTTAGTTCAGCATTCCAGCTGAGACCACAATTATAATTGGTTATTCTGGAATGAGAGAACCTAACCCTGGATGGTGGCAACAAGAAAAAACCAGAGTGAACTCCAGGAAATTTAAGCCTGCCCGGAGGCCCTTCGCTCAGAGAAGCCTTGCTTGTTTTTTCCTGATTTGTAAACCTTCTCACAACTTTGTCTTTTGCTGTGAACTAGTTTATGTTTGTTATGTTCTATGAACCATTGAGATGTATAAAATTGCTTAACTTATGCTTTTCAAGTTTTTTATGAAGACGAGTTTAATGTGAGTGTTCCACATGAGCGCTGGACTAGCGAGTGAACGTTTGGAATTTATTACATTGTGGTCTCAATTAACTGCATGAACCACTGTAACAAGGTACATAGTTGCTTATATGTCAGACAGTAGATTGTTGATTGTTAGCTGGCCGATAGCCTAGTGTTGAAGCGAGCTGCCGTGTTTTGCACAACTGCTTACAAGTGGGGTAGCACGAACAGTGTTTACAAGTACTTATGTATACGTCGGCGCACAGTTCTCGAACGAGTGCTCTATTTCATCAAAACACACACTGCTCGTATGATAAACTCTAACACCCCGGATGTAACTTGCCATATTTGTAACTCCAACTCTTGCCATTTTCGGCTATGTGTTATGATATTCCCTCCGTGGTCGGGTTTTGTTTTCCGTTTTGCATTTTGTTCATGTCATGCATCTCATATCATTGCATCATGTGCATTGCTTTTGCATACGTGTTCGTCTCTTGCATCCGAGCTTTTTCCCCGTTGTCCGTTTTGCAATCCGGCACTCCCACCTCCTCCGGCGCACCCCTCTTGTTTCTTTTCGTGAGTGGGTGTTAAACGTTCTCAGAATGGACCGAGGCTTGTCATGTGGCCTTGGTATACCACCGGTCAAGTTTCGTTCCATTTGGAGGTCGTTTGGTACTCCAATGGTTAACCGGGTAACCGCAAAGTCCGTTTATGTGTGCCGCAAAACCCCCTCTCTAAACAGCCCAAAACCCAGCAAACTCACTTCCATGCTCTAGGTCGTTCGATCATGATCGTGTGGGCGAAAACCGCACTCCATTTGGAGCCTCCTAGCTCTCTCTACCTATAAATATGTGAGCCTCCCCGAAAATCTCGGGTCCTGTCGTGGAATTGTCACGGCAGATGTCCTTAGTGTGAGGACTTAGTCGTGAGGCCAAGGCATCTATGTGGTAGCTTGAGAGCTGTTGAGCGGAATCGAGAGACGCAACACAAGACAAGGATTTAGATAGCTTCCGGCCCTGGGAAACATCATCCGGTAACAACCCTACATGCTGTTTGAGGCTAGGTCTCATTATGATCACGGGAGAGTCGCCGGCTTGGCCGGCTCTTTGTGTCTAACCCTAGATATTGTTTCTTGTTGTTTGTCCCTCTTTGGGGTGCCCTGCCCCTCCTTATATAAGTTAGAGGGGCGGGTTACATGTGGAGTCCTAGTAGGACTAGGACTAGTCTATCTTTTCTTACAAGTTGAATGCAAGTCCGGGTCTCGCTTCCTTGGTAGGAGAATATTCTTTATGCCTTTATTCATAAACCGGCCCACCATAACATGAGCCGGCCTTCTGGGCTTTGGGCCTACTCTTCTGTCTGACCCGCCGTCGGGGCCATCATTAAGTCGCCAGGCTCGTGAGTCGTCACACCAGTGAACCGCCAGACCTATGAGTCGCCAATCCTCCGGCGGGTCACGATGAAGCGCCAGGTCCGGCCGGGTCATACTTCCGGCCGGGTCATACCGCGGGGTATATCCCCGACATTAGCCCCCAGTTTAATTTGGATTTGTCCATGTTAAACTGATCCTGTAAAATAAACACAAGAACAAACTTGATAGGTTGTGTTCCGGGTTAAATATTTTTGTGAACCGGCACCTCATCATCTTTAAGTCATTGTCATTTCCTCCTGGATGCATACTCAAGATCTTATAGCAAATTTGTTTTAACAGATATGTCCAAACCTTGCCAATGCAAAAAATCCGAGCACTTCTTTTGAAAAATCCGGGTCAATAGGCCAGCTTCAGAGTCAATTTGCTGGCCGTGGTCTCTTGTAGAGAAATATTGTAAGAAATAATCCACTTGAGTCAGCTTCCAAAGCGCCGGCTTAAAAATATAGGTCTTAAAATACTCATCTGGTTTTCAACCGGCTTAAAGATATAGATCTTGCCGAGTTATAATTTCCAAAATCTCCGGGTTATAAAAGACTGATGATGCCGAGTCATAATTGTTGCCAATGCCGGTTCATGTTTATTGATGACGCCGGGTTGTAGTCACAGGGTCATAATGATTGGTGACGCCGGGTCAATCTGGTTTGCTCAAAACAAAGAATTTGAAAATATTTCTTCGATAATAATATAATACCTGTAGCCCCCAAGGGCCGGGTCATTATGCAATAATGAGCAGGGACTTTGTAAATATGATCACTGATAATAACAGTATATGATGTAATCTCCACCATGGGGCTTGAACCCACGTCCACAAGGTTAATAGCTCTGTGCTTTACCAACTGAGCAGTGGATCCTTCAATATAATGTAATAAGGCTTGTGTATGTTGAATTTTAACAGGAGCAATTGGTAGCCCCCAAGGGCCGGCTCATTACGATGTGATGAGTCGGGTCTTCAATAAGCTGAGCAAAAAATGTCCTTACATTAGCCCCCAAGTGCCATGGTGCATGCTGGCAGTGACATGGGACTTGCATATTTGATGTGATCTCAATGTAAATAATGTAGCCCCCAAGTGCCGGATCGTAAGCCTGCAGCGACTCGGGACTATTCCTTCCATTGTAGAATAAATTATATCCATTGATAAAATAATAGCCATTGCGCCAAAGCGACTTTGAATACCTCATCTGTTGATAAGTAAACCCGGAGTTTAAATACCCGGCGGCTCTTGGCCGATGGCAATTTAATACGCCTCCATTGTAAACCGGAATTTTTATAACCCGGCGGCTTATAGCCTTTGAGAAAATCAAGAATTGATAACCCTTTTGAGACACCAATTTCAATCTTTGATGATGGGCTTGAACTTAATCATTTATGTAAGTCATAGCTCTGTAAATCCTGCACAGAGATTAAACAACATATGCCCTGGCGACTTAACGTCAAAAGCCAGGACGGGTAACCACCCAAATGTAGTCTTATCGTGCACACAAGTAGATCACAAAATCCCTTGGCGGTTTACCGCAGGGCGGGTCATAATATCTTACATATAACCACTGTGATATTGAATTTGTACTGCCGGTTTATATGACCTGTGTAGTAAGGGTGATAACCCAATCCTTAGAAGCCAATGCTTCCACATAGATGATGATTGTCATAAGCTGGTGATTTATCATTGAAAATCAAGCCGGGTTAAATAACAACCACTCATATACACTTTAGATATGAAAAAAAGCTTTAAATAAAATCCAAGAATTGTTTGCAAAAGAGAGACTTCAAAATTTTTTGAGGCTTCTGATTCGAATACGATCAGAAAACCGTCCCAAAGGGGTTAAGCTAAGATTCGAATACGATCATATAGCCCCTAGTGGCTTTGGCGTTGCCGATCAAGAGGGTACCGACAGCTATGTTCTCTTTGGTTCGAATACGACCTATGTTTGAACAGGAAGCCCCCAAATGACCTTGAGAGTTGTTTATCGACGCTGATTCGAATACGATCCACGTCGGTTCTCAAAGGGGGTTGAGCTATGGTTCAAATATGACCAAGAAACTCCCCAATGAGCTCGGCTGTGTGCCGATCAAAAGGGTATCGACAGCTATGTTCTCTTTGGTTCGAATACGACCTATGTTTGAATAGGAAGCCCCCTAGTGATCATGAGAATATTTAACGACTCTGATTCGAATACGATCAGGGTCACACCAAAAGGGTTAAGCTAAATTCGAATACGATCAGTTCCCAATGGTCATTAAAGCAGGGTACCTATATTTGAGTTGTTCTTTGTAACAGACTCTCTTTGGTCCCTTTAATTTTTCCTGAGAACTCGAACTTTTGCGAGAGATAAATTCTTTTTGAACCGGAAAAAATAGGATATTGAGAGTTTCAAAGTTTTATGATAAACAAATTTACCTTGAACCGGATTTTGAACTGGATTTGAGAGCTTCAAAACTTTGTGGCAGATAAATTTCCCTTGAACCGGATCTTAAACCGGCTATTTTGAGAGCTTCTGTGCTTTGTGGGAGATGTCAAGTCTCTTGAGCCGGATATAAACCGGAATCCTTCTTTGTAAGCCGGAAATTTTCTGACGGCCTTTAAACTTTTTACCAATATGGCGGTAGCCTCCGGGACCGGGTTATTTTTCCCTCCAATGACCCGGAGTTCTTGAATGCATTCAAACCGACCAATGCTGCCGAGTCATATCATTGTAGCCCCTGAGTCTTAAGACGACTCGAGGAGTTGGCTTTGAGATTCTCCATATTGTTCATAGCATAAGGTGTATATCATTGGTATTGATAGCGCGATGTGATTCCACAGAAGGTTGAAGTGACTACGGCGGGTTATGAATGATCCCGTATGAGCCGTGTCAGCAACTCGGCCAATGGTTCCTTCCAACTGGATGTTTTGAAGTTAACCAAACTGTAGTGGCATCGACTTGTGCGCCTACCCATTGAACCATCCAGTGCAGACAGCGGCTGATAATACATGATAATTCGCCTCCAATTTATTGGAAGAAAACCGGGCTTCCCAAGCAGTGACTCGCTCATATTCAATAAACAGCTCATGCATACAGGTGCGGCCCAGTGTGTCTATATAGACCAACCCGCGAGAGACAGATGGTAAAGACGACCGTTGCATCAGAGGCGGCACAAACAGATCAGCCGGCCGTGGTGTTGTAAGCCGGTCCGGATGGGCGAATCGATCGCCGGCGCGGTAAGCCGCGTGGATGGGCAAGTCAACCACGTTGTGTTGATGTAGTGAACAATCGTCCTGTATCAAAAAATATCACCCGCGAAAGTAATTGTTCACACAAAAATTAATATGTGCTATGAAAACAAACCGGACGGATATCACCTGATGTTTTTTGTTCGGACAACGGATGATCCGTTCATCGCAACAGCAACGGTTTAGGCAGGTCGGCGACTCAATATGGTCCCGACAATCCAAGCAGAAACCCTCCGGGTTATTCTCCCGGTCCTTAAACACCCGGCACGGGCGGTGCAGATGCATACATCGCCTCCGACGCCGGCGCACGAGGCCGGTTCATAACGTGGCCATGAGTTAATCGACCTGTGTATACAATAGCATACCTTGAAAAAAATCTTTTGATGATATTTAATTATACCAAGTAAGAGTTTTAGAAAAATAGCACCTGATTGTTTTTGTCGGATGAACACAGATGCTGGTGCTGGATACTGGATAATGCTGCTTTGGCTTTTATCAAAAGATTTGATCTGAAAAATCGTGCCATGTTGAGAGGAGTAGTAATACTGGTCCTCTTGTCTTCAAATGTGTAGGATGATTGAGGTCTCCACGTGAGGAATTCTTGGAGCATCCCACTGTGCACCACAATCAACAATGCCTTTGGGAAAATTAACTGTGGGAACGTGGGATCATGGCTGGCCTGCTGCCAGTCCTGTTTGTCTTGATCTGCATACATAAATTTGGGTGTCCAAGTCTTCGGTCTTTGAACCTGACTTCCTTTGTTTTCTCTGCTTCATCTTGTACTTTCTTGACTAAAATATACAGCTCATTACACTCATCCTCCCCGTCGAGGAACCAGCTTCCTCATCAAATAACACTTGCTCCGTTTCAACATTGTTTGCAATTTTTCCAAAGCCACAGCGGGTCTCAGCAACGGTGGGTCACAGCAGTAGCAGGCCGACGGAGGGGCGGCGGCGATTCAGGCACAGCGACGAACGCGTCCCTAATGGCGGGAACGGGCGGTTTGGAAGAGGCAAGGCCGCAGCTTGAGGCGGACGCGGGGCTCACCGGCGTGGTGTTGCGGCGACTTAACAGCGCGTGGCCGAGCAGCGGCAGTGAACTGATGCGGGGGCGGAGTGACGAGGTAGCAGCGGTTCAACGCGGGGTGGACCCAAAGCGCGACGGAAACGCGCCGGGAGTACGCGGTGGTGAAGCGGAGTGAGAGTCAGGCGACCCGCCGGCCAGCGGCGACTCGGAGCGAGCTGGTGCGGCGTAACGGCGGCAGGAGGCCCGTTCCGGAGGCGCAGCGGGGGCATGGGCGGTGGAGTAGTCCTCGTCCGTCTCTGCTTCCGGGTTGTGGTGGTTCTGGTCCATCCCACATCTGGGTCTCCCTCCCGCTCGTAAATCCCACACTGTTATTTTTGTCAGCCCCAGGTTTGTCCGACTCCGAATTATTGATCATGTGAGCTTCTGCGGTGTCTTGACGGTTAGCATGCGACCCTTGTCTCCTCATGCGTGTGTTAACTGATCCGATCCGGCGTACATCAGCTATAGAAAAATTTCCGTCGGCCTTGGAGTATAAACATGGCACATAAATCACCTCGTGTAAAAGACCTCATCTCGGACTCGGTGGATTGAGACGATGCAACGGCGGCGCACTAAGCCCGAATCTGTCAACCTTGAAACTTGCATCTGACAACCTCAAAGTTTAATCATAATTCTGAACATAGACCGATGAACGTGCCGGCTCTGTCCAAGGATGTCTCACGCCGGGTTATCCTGCGGGCTTTCTGTGCTAGCTTTTTCATCTGATATATCGCGAGCTTTACGATCCCTGAGAGAAATCCCTTCAAGAACTCAACACCACCGTGCGCAGGCCCCACGGTGGGCGCCAACTGTCGTGGAATTGTCACGGCAGATGTCCTTAGTGTGAGGACTTAGTCGTGAGGCCAACGCATCTATGTGGTAGCTTGAGAGGGGTTGAGCGGAATCGAGAGACGCAACACAAGACAAGGATTTAGACAGCTTCGGGCCCCGGGAAACATCATCCGGTAACAACCCTACATGCTGTTTGAGGCTAGGTCTCATTACGATCACGGGAGAGTCGCCGGCTGGGCCGGCTCTTTGTGTATAACCCTTGATATTGTTTCTTGTTGCTTGTCCCTCTTTGGGGTGCCCTGCCCCTCCTTATATAAGTTAGAGGGGCGGGTTACATGTGGAGTCCTAGTAGGACTAGGACTAGTCTATCTTTTCTTACAAGTTGAATACAAGTCCGGGTCTCGCTTCCTTGGTAGGAGCATATTCTTTATGCCTTTCTTCATAAACCGGCCCACCATAACATGAGCCGGCCTTCTGGGCTTTGGGCCTACTCTTCTACCTGACCCGCCGTCGGGGCCATCATTAAGTCGCCAGGCTCGTGACTCGTCACACCAGTGAACCGCCAGACCTATGAGTCGCCAATCCTCCGGCGGGTCATGATGAAGCGCCAGGTCCGGCCGGGTCATACTTCCGGCCGGGTCATACTGCGGGGTATATCCCCGACAGGTCCCGAAACCCTAACCCGGACACATCGGCAGCCGCCACCTGTCGCCGTTGCGCCGTCGCCGCCGCCGGCCCGCCAGGCCCGCCGCGGGCCCCCGAAGCCC
>NC_057808.1:25974029-26009060 GCF_018294505.1 Triticum aestivum
GCGGCACGCCGCCGCCGCCCAACCCGGCGCCCCGAGCCGCCGCCTTCTTCCTCCGCCGCCGCGCCCGGCCCCGCCTTCTTCCTCCCCTCCGACCGGCTCCTTCCTCGCCGTCCTCTCCCTCGCCATCGTCTACCCGCAGCTCCGGCGAGCTCCGCCCGAGACGGCCCCGATCGGATCTGGAACCGCCCGGAGGTTGACTTTTTCATCTCCTCCCCGAAATCCTAAGTCCTAGATATTTTGCATTATGTACCTCTGTTCATTGCATCATAACGCTCTGCATATAGCTCCGTTTCACGCGTGTAATATATCAAAATGTTGTCTCATGATGCTCTACATTTTGTTCCATTGCACCATGTTCATTTGAGTCCATCTTGATGCCCAAATCTCTAGTGCAAGAGTGCTAGTTGCTGTTATCTGCTGTTACTTATCAGAACTTGAGGATTTGTTATTTTTGTTGCATTTAATCTTTCCATCTTCTGGGGATGAGCTCTACAGGTGTTCTGATGTATGCCATGCCATATTTACAGTGGTGTATGCCATGTATTTTTGTGATCTCTGTGGTGACTAGCACAAGCATGCAAACTAGGCTTCGTAATGTTTCTGATTTCAGGGACTTGGTGATTTTACTAAGTCAGTGACTGCTGTTATTTTGTTGCTATGTATCCTTGTGGCTACAGAGAGATCCATGCTTATTTTGGAGATGTTCAGTAATGATGTTTTGTATCTAGTGTTGTAGTTGATTCATTCATGCCCTTGTTTGCAATTATGGAGTGCCATAGCATGACTCAATCTTGCTCTACTTTTGCTATAAAATATTTCTGGCAGATTGTTTACGTGTTATTCAATTTTGCCAAGGTTGTTGTAGTTGTTTCATTCATGCTATGTATTTGATCTTGCCATGGATAGCTTCATAAACATGCCATCTTGCTGTAGGTATGCTTGTTTTGTCATACATTGCTTTGTGGTGAGTGCATCAAGCTCACCAAGATGCCTTCATATTATTGTTTCTGCCATGCTCTGTTTTCTGCCAAGTCTGGAACCTGTTAACGAAACTTGCTATGTTTACATGGTTGCCCTCATATCTTCTGGTACTTTTTGGCCTATGTTCAGTAAGGGACTTTTGTCATATGCTTTTAGTAGAATACTGCCATGCCTTGTTTTTCTATGTTAAGGTTTTGTAGCATGTGCTTAGATTGCTCTGAACATTTCTACCTGATGCTGTTTCAGCCATGTCCAGTAATTTCACCAAGTCTGTGAACCTGATATCTTTTGTACTTTTGTCATGCTTGTTTGAACCTGTTATGTTGTGAACTAGCCGTAGCTCAGTGTTCATCTTTTGTCAAGCATCTCCTGTAGATAGCTGTCATATGATTTGTTGCTACGTTGGTGTGATGTAGCATTGTTACTTGTTGCATTTTAAGTGCTATCATGCTGTTAATCACAGATTCGTGTGTCTTTCTTGTTTTGCTTGCCATTTGCAAACCGTGCATCCGTTTCCGGTGATCTTTATATCGATTTCGACCGAAATCATCTCATCTTTCCAGTGGAATACTTGGTTTGCCTATTTACTGCCTTGTTCATCATTTTTTCTTCCGAAGCACGCATATGCATCACATATCATATCTTGCATATCATTTATGTTTTGCATCATGTTGCTTGTGCATTTCCCGTGATTGATTGTGGTTCCGTTGCTTGTGTTCTTTGCTTTGGGTAGAGCCGGGAGACGAGTTCGTGAACGAGGAACCTGTTGAGTACGCTTATGAGGATCAAGCTTTCGACAACTCTGAGAACATTGCAGGCAAGATGACCATACCCTCGAAATCACTTCTATCTTTGCTTTGCTAGTTGTTCATTCTATTGCCATGCTGCGCTACCTACCACTTGCTATATCATGCCTCCCATATTGCCATCTCAGCCCCTAACCATCCTTTCCTAGCAAACCGTTGTTTGGTTAAGTTACCGCTTTTGCTCAGCCCTTCTTATAGTGTTGCTAGTTGCAGGTGAAGATGAAGTTTGTTCCATGTTGGAACATGGATATTTTGGATTATCACAATATATCTTATTTAATTAATGCATCTATATATTTGGTAAAGGGTGGAAGGCTCGGCCTTATGCCTGGTGTTTTGTTCCACTCTTGCCGCCCTAGTTTCCGTCATACCGATATTATGTTCCTTGAGTTTGCGTTCCTTACGCGGTTGGGTGATTTATGGGACCCCCTTGACAGTTCGCCTTGAATAAAAGTCCTCCAGCAAGGCCCAACCTTGGTTTTACCATTTGCCACCTAAGCCTTTTCCCCCGGGTTTTCTAGAGCCCGAGGGTCATCTCTATTTTAAACCCCCGGGCCAGTGCTCCTCCGAGTGTTGGTCCAAACTAGTGCACCGTGCGGGACCGCCCCTTGGCAACTTGGGTTACGTTGGTACCTGTACGCTTAGCTTATCCGGTGTGCCCTGAGAACGAGATATGTGCAGCTCCTATCGGGATTTGTTGGCACAACGGGTGGTCTTGCTGGTCTTGTTTTACCATTGTCGAAATGTCTTGTAAACCGGGATTCCGAGACTGATCGGGTCTTCCTAGGAGAAGGTTTATCCTTCGTTGACCGTGAGAGCTTATGATGGGCTAAGTTGGGACACCCCTACAGGGTATTATCTTTCGAAAGCCGTGCCCGCGGTTATGAGGCAGATGGGAATTTGTTAATGTCTGGTTGTAGAGAACTTGTCACTGGACCCAAGTAAAATACATCAACTGTGTGCGTAGCCGTGATGGTCTCTTCTCTGCGGAGTCCGGGAAGTGAACACGGTTTGAGTTATGCATGAATGTAAGTAGGAGTTCAGGATCACTTCTTGGTCATTACTAGATGACGACCGTTCCGCTGCTTCTCTTCTCGCTCTCTTTTGCGTATGCTAGCCACCAAATATGCTTAGTGCCTGCTGCAGCTCCACCTCATTACACCATCCTTTCCTATAAGCTTAAATAGTCTTGATCTCGCGGGTGTGAGATTGCTGAGTCCTCGTGACTCCCAGATTCTACCAAAACACTTGCAGGTGCCGACGATGCCAGTGCAGATGACGCAATCGACCTCAAGTGGGAGTTCGATGAGGAACGTGGTCGTTACTATGTTTCTTTTCCTGATGATCAGTAGTGGAGCCCAGTTGGGACGATCGGGGATCTAGCATTTGGGGTTATCTTATTTTCATATGGATTTTGACCGTAGTCGGTCTATGTGTGTATTTTGAATGATGTATGATTTATATTTATGTATTGTGTGAAGTGGCGATTGTAAGCCAACTCTCGTTATCCGATTCTTGTTCATTACATGGGATTGTGTGAAGATAACCCTTCTTGCGACAAAACCACAATGCGGTTATGCCTCTAAGTCGTGCCTCGACACGTGGGAGATATAGCCGTATCGTGGGCGTTACAAGTTGGTAATCAGAGCCATCCCCGACTTAGGAGCCCCCTGCTTGATCGAATCGCTGGCGTTGTTGAGACTAGAACAAAAATGTTTTGAGTCTTAGGATTATATATATCGGAGAGTAGGATTCTTTTTACTCCTCAGTCCCTTCGTCGCTCTGGTGAGGCCTCTTGACGTAGAAGTTTTGACTCTTCTCTCCTCAAATTTCACTAAAATTTTTTTGGATCATGCGGGTATCTTGGAATCTTTCCGATGGTTTTGTGACGAGAACATTGTTCTTGGTGCCTCTTGACATTTAGGGGTTGTGGCAGTGTCCCGAGGAGTTGAGCTCCGAGGTGTTGTCGTCACAATTTTATCGTTGCAGTTCTGGAATACCTGAGTTTCGCCGACATCGAAATCTCTTTTATGCAGTTGTTGGTGAGATCACCTCGAGAACACCCAGTACTGGGGCAAGAGTTCAGGAGTATTGCCATAACTCGTATAACGGATGCTTTTCGAAGGTTGAGGTACACGACTTCTGTCGTGGAATTGTCACGGCAGATGTCCTCAAGCTAGGACTTAGTCGTGGAGCCATCGCTGCTAGGAAGCTTGGAGGGGTTAACAGGACAAGGAACACGAGGGTTTATACTGGTTCGGCCCCTTACGGTGAAGGTAAAAGCCTACGTCCAGTTGGTGTGGTATTGATTAGGGTTTCGATGACTAGGGAGCTAAACTGTTATGCCCGGCTCTCGATGAGATCTTTCCTCTCCCTAAACCGCTGCCGGGTCATCCCTTTATATAGACTGGTTGCCGCCCAGCGGCTCTCAGCGTCCCGGCCGGCTCATAAAAGTGTCCGGCTCGGACTCTCAACTATTCTTGCCTTACACTACAAGTCTCGCCATACGGCGGTTTATCACTACGGGCCTTAAGCCATCTCCGGGTCTTAAGCCCATCTTTGGCCCACCGTCTTCAGGCTTAGCGCCAGGCTTCAAGTGATGACCCTTATGAGTAACCCGGCCCCTTCTGGCGGGTGACTCTAAGGTTTATATCCTCAACATTAGGCCCCAGATTGATTTGAGCCGGCTCACGTCAATCTTCAATTCTTTCGACAGAAAATCTCCGGCTTACAATTGTGTGAAGGTCATAACCCGGCGTGACGTCATCCTCTGGACTCCGGGTAATCCCCCGTGACGTCATCTTCCATTAAGTCCATTTTTTGCTCCACCAGACACGCAATGGATCTTATCTTTACTGCCATCCCGAAAATCGAGGCGCCTCTCGGGTGAGATAACCGCGCCGTGGCCTCCTCGTTTCTCGCACCCACTTATGAGACTGGCCTTATAAATAGCCCGACCCTCGGGTCTTTCTCATTCTTCCTCTTCTGTCGTCTCCTTCCTCTCACTGCTCCCGTGCTGCTCGAGCTCCGCCGCCGCCGCCACAACAGAGCTCCGCGTCCTCGTCGTCCTTGGCCGCTGCATCACCCTGAACCGTCCAGAGAACCGCGGCGAACCCCTGCATCCGTAAGTTCCTTCCTCCTCGTAGGATAGATCTGCGTTAAGCTCCTGCTGTTCTTCCCGTGTTCTTCGTCGTCGTTCGCGAGTTCTTGGTAGTTTTTATTTTTACTGCCTTTCTTGATCTCTATCTACATAGGACGGCCGCGGTAGTGGTTTCACACCCATTCCAATGTTCATAGATCCCTTTCTACTTCATAGAAGTCCCATTTGAACCTGCGAACTTTCTCCTGCGTCTGTTTTAGGTCTAGAAATTTTCTTTTTCAGCCGACCATTTTGATCCAAATTATTTACTGCAATGTGTGAAACCTGTTTTCACCACACTTAGTAAAAAACTGCACTCGTTGAGTCATGGCGGTTTACATTTCCGGTTGAAAGAAACCACACGCCGTCGAACCTTCCGGCTCAACGGAAGCCACGCACCGTAAAATTTTCCGGCTTACTTACAACAAGGCTTTGGACGATTTGAATTACTCTCAAGCACTCCAGCTGCTTAGATAACCCGATGTACTTAGATATGTGTCATTAGGCCCCTCCATAAGCCGCCACTTTAAACACTGAACTGTAAATTTCCTCCGGCTTACAATTAAACCGGACATTTTACTTTTATCATCGGCGTCCGACTTTCACCATGCCTCCCAAAGCTCCCAAAGCTCCCATCACATGCAATTGGATGAGGTCCAACGTCACCGATGAGACTTTAACATATTTCATGAAGTCGGGTTACCTGCCTAAGAAGGACGTCATGTCCTACCCTGCCCCCAACCCATCAGAGGAGAGACCACAACCAAGGGACGGGGAGGTGGTCATTTTTGCGGATCACATGAGCCGGGGCTTCGCACCGCCCGGCTCAAAGTTCTTCAGAGATGTACTGAATTTCTTTGACCTGCGGCCACAAGACATAGGACCCAATTCTGTGTCAAATATATGCAATTTCCAAGTGTTCTGCGAAGTCTACCTCGGTGAAGAGCCCAACCTGCTGCTCTTTAGAGAGCTCCTCTACCTGAACCGCCAGAACGAGTGCGCCAACGGGCCAAGTTTGGAACTTGGTGGAATCTCCATTCAGCGACGGAGGGACTGCCTTTTTCCTTACGCTGAACCGCCAAGCCACCCAAAGGACTGGAACCAGACGTGGTTCTATTGCCAAGACACATCGCCGGCTGACGAGAGCCCGCTGCCCGGCTTCCGCCCTTCACGTCTGGAACCAACTCACCCTCTGTCTGACAAGTTAACTCAGGCGGAACGCCAAACTCTGCTCCCCACCATCAATAAGATCAAGGCTCTCCTGGGCAATGGTCTCAACGGAATTGATCTGGTCCGGGTCTGGATCTCGTGGCGGGTGATCCCCTTGAGCCGCCGCCCCGGCTTAATGTGTGAATACACAGGCCGGAAAGATGACCCTCTGCGACATAGCCGCAAAACCTCCCTGAAGACGTTGCCGAGGACATGACCAAGGCTCTCTTGAACGAGAGCTTGGCAGACTGCGGGAGGACCGGGTTAGCCCCCTTCTGCAAGACCAACCCAGCCCCAGCGGTAAGCCGCTGATCTGAATATCTTATCTTCTTCTGTAAATAACCGTCATCTGAATCTTTAAGAAATCATCTTTGTATTTTTCAGGCTGATGACAAATTCTGGAAGGTCAGATATGACCATGAGGCGGCCAAGAAAGCCAGGAAGTCTAAGAAAGCCGCCAAAAGAGCCGCTCCCCGCAAGAAGGGAAGTAGGCCTACTGCTTCAGAGCTGCTGCAATTAAGCGACAACTCTGAGTCAGAGGTAACCCCTGAACCTGTAATCTCTTGTTGTATTTGTCGTTTTATTTCTGTCTGCCTTATCAATATTGTTCATCAACAGGATGACACCGGAGCAAGTAACCCGGTGGTTGAAGAGGTAATGACACTTTCCTCCGACTCGGAGCCCTTGCCAAGGCTGAAGGTCCGAAGGGTAACCCGGAAAGTAAGATTTTCTCATCCTTTAGCTTATCAAGATCCTCAATTTCTTTTGAAGCAACAGATTCATGAGAGCCGGCGGCACACCCGGACCAACAAAGACGCTGACCTCTCCTCCGGCTTACCTGACGTATCGAGGAAACGCCGAACCGAGGTTATCTCCAACTTGTACCCTTTTCATCCATTGGCGGGTGTTATACGTCAACCGCTCAATTCTTCTGATTCAAACTATCAGGAAACCTCACCCTCCTCTGGTGACTCGATGCAATCAAGCCTGCCGGCCTTCAAGACCGTACCCGGGTAATGATGATTATCTCTTGTTGTGCTTATCTTTGCTCATACCTTTGTACTAACCTTTTTGTCCTTTCAGTGCCCAGGCAAAGCTCACCAAGAGGGCAAAGAAGAATAAGCCGGTCGAAGAGCCGGACTTGCCTGAACCGGAGGTAGCAGCTCAAGAACCGCCAGCTGCCTCCGCTCCCGAAGCCACCGCTCCAACCGACAAGGCAACTGCAGAAGCTTCTGCTAACCCGGAGACCTCCAGCTCGGCTCAGCCGGTCAATGACCCGGACGTGGTAACCACCTGGACGGAGTTTGTTGAGCCGAGGAGACCTACTGCACTGGCCAAGTGCTCCGCCAAGGAGGAGTTGCTACAGCACCGCCGGGTTAATCTGGACCTCACCGACTACGCCAATCTGAACATCGGAGAGATCGTCTCCGGCTATGTCAACCAAGTGCACAAGAGCCGGGATGTTGAGATCGGCATGGTGAACCAGATTCAGCAGAAGTCTGAGGTACTACTCTTCTTTCTTCTTGCTTACTGCATAGTTATCTTGTTATTCTTACCATACTCTAGCCCCCAAGTCTACGACTTATGATAGAATATGTTGTAGACTTAAGTTCCGGCTTACTCGCTTGAACCGACAATTTGTAAATAGAAACGTTCGATATGCATTAGCCCCCAAGTGCCAAGTGTCTTTGCTTGGAAAGTGCTTGGGACTTTTAAAATTGCATAATAACTGTTCATCCTATAACCCGGAAATGATGCAGGCTGCTTGCAAGAAGCTTGAAGCTGACATCTCCGACCTGAAGACCCGCCTGAGGACGCAAGAAACTGAGACCCGGAAGGCCAATGCCAAATTTGTGTCCAGTATTGCTGCGCAAGAAAAGCTGAAGACGGAGTTTGACGTTGAATGGAAAGCTTGGGACAAAGAAAAGGCTACTCTGGTGAACCGGGCCGAACAGGCGGAGAAGGCTCTGACAGAGAAGACCGCCGAACTCTCCGGCTTAAAGCGCCAAGTGTCCCAGATGGTTGCCGCAATCTTCGATAAGTCATTTCACCGGCTTTCATCAAGTTTATAATCTTTATATCTCATAACTCATCCTTGTCGGCGGCTTATCTTATTCTGTTAAACAGGTCCCAGAAGCGCCAACCTCAACCAAAGTGTGGTAACCAAGTTGAAGGCCGTGTACACCCTGGTGGAACAACTCTACACCGGGTCACAACGCGCTTTGGCTGTGGTGGCCCTATCAAATGAGGTGCCGACTCACCTGGCGGAAGTTCTTCGCCGGCTCACCGTTCTTCCTCAACGTGTCTAAGAGCTGCGACGGGCCTCTACAAGAGCTGGAGCCATAGCTGCTCTGAGCCGGGCCAAGGCGTTCCTTCCAGAACTAGAACCGGCGGACATCGCTCTGGGCTACCCCAGTTTGAAGGAAGACGGCACCTCCTTCGACCAAAGGGACTTTGCAGCCTGCGTGAAGATCGTACGCCCGGTGGCCACTCTGATTGGCAATGATACAGATCTGACTAAGTACCATCCGGGTTACGAATCAGAGAATCAGAGGATCCCCACTCCGCGCTATGAAGCCATCAGCTTAGTCCCGCCGACTCGGAAGCACACCTTTGCCCCGGAGATTGACCCGGCCGGGTTAATTGACGAGGAAGCTCAATTTGAAGCTCTGAGCGGCATTGACTGGAAGTCGTCAACTTTCCAGGTCTTGGGAAAAGCCGGAGGAGCGGAGAGGGATGAGCCGGAAACTTCAACCCAGCAAGCATCGTAACTCTGCAGGCGGCTTATTAAACAATGCTTCACCCTTTTGGACTCGATGAGTCTTGTAATAGAGTAGGACCAACACTTTAACTTTGTCGTGCCATCGTGCACGCGTTGAATGCTGAATTCCATTGAAGTTGTTTCCTTTATACTTCTCCGGGTCATAATTGATCATTCATTTCCCTTAAGCTCAAATAGTTGCCTTTAACTATCCTGCCTAGAAGGACAAATCACAAGTCTCTAGGGGGCTTACCGCACTGAGAATCATAGTTTTAGACATATAACCCGGAATATGAATAAAAAAAGACTGGTCCTCAATTATGTCCTTGATATACCCGTAATAACGCACTTACCGGCCCGCAAGCACACTTCCGGCTTATATAACCCGGGTAATAAGGTTGGTACCTCAATTCCGGTTTACCAGTCTTAATAACACTGATTGTATTCGACTAGTACTATAAATCAAAGTTAAGCCGGCAAAGTGAGACCCGGCGTGCACACTTGAAATAATCAGAAGAACTCGCTATAAATCAGAAGAACTTAGGGGCTTCCGGTTCGAATACGACCAGAGACCCGTCCCAAAGGGGTTATGCTAGGATTCGAATGCGATCATATAGCCCCCAATGGGTGTGGCGATGCCAATCAAGAGGGTACCGACAGCTATGTTCTCTTTGGTTCGAATACGACCCATGTTTGAACAGGAAGCCCCCAAATGACCTTAAGAATTGTTTAACGACGCTGATTCGAATACGATCCACGTCGGTTCCCAAAGAGGTTACACTATAATTCAAATATGATCAAAGAAAACTCCCGAATGAGCTCGGCACTTTGCCAATCAAATGGGTATCGACAGCTATGTTCTCTTTTGTTTGAATACGACCTATGTTTGAACAGGAAGCCCCCAAGTGACTATATTGTGTATGGCTAGATTCGAATACGATCATAAGCCGGATCCTCCTTCAAGTTATCACATGACCTTGTAATGAAAACAACACATTCATCTTTGGAGATGAAAAAAGGACAGAGGTCATGCTTTATTGCTTATCATAATATATACATGGCTTAGAGAAATATGTACATTATGAGCGCCGGTGGCTCAAGTGTAGTAAGGCCGAAGCTGAGCTATGTTCCACGGTCGACGGGTCTCTTCCTCCGACTTACGTGAATCTTTGTGCTCCCGAACGTCAATGAGGTAATATGACCCGTTGTGCAAATTCTTGCTGACCACAAAGGGCCCTTCCCAAGGTGGGGATAGCTTATGCGCATCTGTTTGATCTTGGATGAGCCGAAGCACCAGATCGCCTTCCTGGAAGACCCGGGATTTAACCCGACGACTATGATAACGGCGTAGGTCCTGTTGGTAAATCGCTGAGCGAGCTGCTTCCACATCACGCTGTTCGTCCAACAAGTCAAGTGCATCTTGGCGCGCCTGTTCATTATCCACCTCAACATAAGCCGCCACTCGAGGCGAATCATGATGGATGTCACTGGGGAGGACTGCTTCCGCTCCATAAACCATGACGAAAGGCGTGAAACCTATAGACCTGTTAGGAGTAGTGTTGATGCTCCAAAACACGGAGGGTAACTCCTCCACCCAACAACCCGGCGTCCGTTGTAAAGGGACCAAAAGCCGGGGTTTGATGCCTTTCAGAATCTCCTGATTAGCCCTCTCAGCTTGACCATTGGACTGAGGGTGAGCCACTGATGAAACATCAAGTCTAATATGCTCTCGTTGACAAAACTCCTCCATGGCGCCTTTGGATAAATTGGTACCATTGTCAGTTATAATGCTGTGTGGAAAGCCAAAGCGGAAGATCACCTTTTTCATAAACTGAACTGCCGTGGCTGCGTCACACTTGCTAACTGGCTCCGCTTCAACCCACTTGGTAAATTTGTCAACTGCCACCAAGAGGTGGGTCTTCTTATACTTGGACCTTTTAAAAGGCCCAACCATATCAAGCCCCCAGACCGCAAAGGGCCAAGTAATTGGGATCATCCTCAGCTCCTGAGCCGGCACATGAGCCCGTCGCGAGAACCTTTGGCAACCATCACATTTACTGACCAAGTCCTCCGCATCAGCATGAGCCATCAGCCAATAAAAACCATGACGAAAAGCCTTGGCCACAAGAGACTTTGAGCCGGCGTGATGGCCACAATCCCGTTCATGAATTTCACGCAGGATCTCTTGACCTTCCTCAGGGGAGACACAACGCTGGAACGCTCCCGTAACACTGCGGCGATGCAACTCACCATTGATAACAATCATTGACTTTGATCGCCGGGTTATTTGTCTGGCCAAAGTTTCATCCTCAGGCAAATCTCCCCGGGTCATGTAAGCCAGATAGGGCATTGTCCAGTCCGGTATGATGTGGAGAGCCGCCACCAGTCGTGCCTCCGGGTCAGGGACAGCCAAGTCTTCCTCTGCAGGCAACTTAACAGAAGGGTTATGCAGGACGTCCAGGAAAATATTAGGCGGCAACGGTTTTCGCTGAGAGCCCAGCCGGCTTAAAGCATCAGCCGCCTCGTTCTTCCTGCGATCGATGTGCTCTACTTGGTAACCCTGAAACTGCCCAGCAATGGCATCAACCTCGCGGCGATAAGCCGCCATGAGAGGGTCCTTGGAGTCCCACTTTCCTGATACTTGTTGAGCCACCAAGTCTGAGTCGCCGAAGCACCTTACCCAGCTCAAGCTCATCTCCTTAGCCATCCGAAGACCGTGGAGCAAGGCCTCGTACTCAGCTGCGTTGTTGGTACAAGGAAACATCAATTGTAGCACATAATGGAACTTATCACCCTTAGGGGAAGCCAATACGACTCCAGCCCCCGAGCCCTCCAACTGCCTGGACCCATCAAAGTGAATAGTCCAATATGTGTTATCCGGCTTTTGTTCGGGCACTTGTAGCTCTGTCCAATCATTGATGAAATCCACCAAAGCCTGAGATTTAACAGCAGTGCGTGGCACATACTTCAGACCATGAGGTCCGAGCTCTATAGCCCACTTAGCCACTCTCCCTGTGGCCTCCCTGTTCTGAATGATATCTCCAAGGGGGGCAGAACTGACCACCGTGATGGGGTGACCCTGGAAATAATGCTTAAGCTTCTGGCTTGCCATGAACACACCATAAACAAGTTTCTGCCAATGCGGATACCGCTGCTTGGACTCAATGAGTACTTCGCTGACATAATAAACCGGCCTCTGAACCGGATGCTCCTTACCCTCTTCCTTGCGCTCCACCACCACGGCCACACTGACGGCTCGGGTGTTAGCAGCCACATACAGCAATAAAGTCTCCTTGTTAACTGGAGCAGCAAGGACTGGGGGCTCGGCCAGCTGTCTCTTCAAATCCTCAAAAGCAGTATTAGCTGCATCATTCCAGACAAAGTCATCAGTTTTCTTCATCAACTGATACAACGGCATGGCCTTCTCACCCAAACGGCTTATGAACCGGCTTAAAGCAGCGATACGACCCGCCAAGCGCTGGACGTCGTTTATACACGCCGGCTTGGCCAGGGAGGTGATGGCCTTGATCTTCTCCGGGTTAGCTTCAATGCCTCTGTTAGAAACCAAGAAACCCAAGAGCTTGCCTGCAGGAACACCAAAAACACATTTGGCCGGGTTAAGCATCATCTTGTAGACCCGGAGATTATCAAGGGTATCCCTCAGATCATCTATCAAAGTTTCCTCCTTCCTGGATTTAACCACAATATCATCCACATAAGCATGAACATTGCGCCCAATCTGGTTATGCAGACAGTTCTGCACGCAACGCTGATAAGTCGCCTGTGCACTCTTGAGTCCAAAGGGCATAGACACATAGCAGAAGGCTCCAAAGGGAGTGATGAACGCCGTCTTCTCCTGGTCCTTAACTGCCATTTTAATCTGATGATATCCAGAATAAGCATCCAAGAAACTTAGGCGCTCACAACCCGCCGTAGCATCAATGATTTGATCAATACGGGGAAGGGCGAAAGGATCAGCCGGACACGCCTTGTTCAAGTCCGTGTAATCCACACACATCCACCAGGTGCCGTTCTTCTTGAGTACGAGCACCGGGTTAGCTAACCATTCTGGGTGAAAGACTTCAACGATAAACCCGGCCGCCAAGAGCCGGGCCACCTCTTCACCAATAGCTTTCCGCCTCTCTTCATTAAACCGCCGAAGGAATTGCCTGACCGGATTAAATTTTGGATCAACATTGAGAGTGTGCTCAGCGAGTTCTCTAGGTACACCTTGCATGTCGGACGGCTTCCATGCAAAAATGTCCCTATTCTCACGGATGAACTCGATGAGTGCGCTTTCCTATTTTGGATCCAGATTGGCACTGATGCTAAACTGCTGAGATGAATCTCCTGGAACGAAATCAACAAGCTTAGTCTCATCAGCCGACTTAAATTCCATTGCCGGCTCATGCTCCGTAGTCGGCTTTTTCAGAGAGGTCATATCTGTTGGGTCAACGTTGTCTTTGTAAAACTTCAACTCCTTCGTTGCGCAAACAGATTCTGCATAAGCTGCATCGCCTTCCTCACATTCCAAGGCCACCTTCCGGTTGCCGTGAACCGTAATGGTCCCATTATGACCCGGCATCTTGAGCTGTAAATACACGTAACACGGCCGTGCCATGAACTTGGCGTAAGCCGGCCGCCCAAATATGGCATGGTACGGACTTCTTATCTTGACCACCTCAAAGGTCAATTTTTCCACCCTGTAGTTGTGCTCATCTCCAAAGGCCACTTCCAACTCGATCTTGCCAACTGGATAAGCCGACTTACCAGGTACCACACCATGGAAAATAGTGGTTGACTGGCTGAGGTTCTTATCAATCAACCCCATACGACGGAACGTCTCATAATAGAGGATGTTGATGCTGGTGCCTCCATCCATGAGCACCTTAGTGAACTTATATCCTCCCACCTGAGGAGCCACCACCAAGGCCATGTGACCCAGATTATCCACCCGGGGGGGTGATCCTCCCTACTCCACACTATAGGCTGCTCAGACCACCGCAAGTAGCGTGGAACCGCCGGCTCAACAGCATTCACAGCCCTCTTATGAAGCTTCTGATCTCGCTTACACAAACTGGTGGTAAACACATTATACTGTCCACCGCTGAGCTGCTTTGGATTGGCCTGATAACCCCCCTGCTGTTGTTGATGACCCTGGCCCGACTGCTGATTAAAGCCCCCTTGACCGTTCTGAGGATTAGAATTTGAGCCGCTGCCCGGGCCATGAAAGTCGCCGGCGCCTGAGCCACCGCCCGGGCCATTGTTGCCGTTAAAGGCATTGGAATTCTTAAAGGCCTTCATGATTGCACAATCCTTCCATAGATGAGTAGCTGGCTTCTCTCTAGAGCCATGCCTTGGACAAGGCTCATTCAACAGCTGCTCCAGCGTCGGGCCTGACCCGCCGGCTCGGGGAGGGGGCCTCCCCTTGCGTCGCTGGTTATTACCCTGTGAGCTGGCGTTGGCTACGAACTCTAGGCTGCCGTCGGCCTTGCGCTTGCCACCTCCTTGGTTCCCCGGGTTATGCTGAGGACCCTTGCCATTGCCGTTCTTCTTTCCCTTCCCTGTCCTTTCATCATCTTAAGCGGGGTCCTTGGTACTATCAGAATCGGCGTACTTGACGAGAGCAGCCATCAGTGTACCCATATCACTGCAGTCGCGCTTAAGCCGCCCGAGTTTCATCTTCAGGGGCACGAAGCCACAATTATGTTCCAACAATAAGACTGCGGAGCCGGCATCCATCTTATCAGATGAATGTATTATCTCCTTAACCCGGCGAACCCAAGTGTCGTAGACTCACCCTCCTGCTGCTTACAGTTAGTCAAATCCACAATTGACATAGGCTGCCTACAGGTATCCTTGAAGTTTTGGATGAACCGGGCTTTCAGCACAGCCCAAGACCCAATGGAATTCGGTGGGAGCCCTTTCAACCAAGTGCGGGCAGTCCCATCTAACATCATGGTGAAGTACTTGGCCATTGCCGCTTCACTGACTTCCAGCAGTTCCATGGCCATCTCGTAACTCTCGATCCAGGCTGCGGGTTGTATGTCAGCCGTGTAATTAGGCACCTTCCTAGGGCCTTTGAAGTCCTTGGGTAGATGTTCATTGCGGAGAGCTGGCACTAAGCAAGGGACACCTCCAGTCCTGGTAGGGATACCCACGTCGACGGAAGTCGTCGGATAAGTCGGGGGAGTCTGGTAAGCCGTCAACTGAGGCACCTGCTCCGCCTCTTGCCGCGCTCTGTCTTGGTCTGCTGCGTGAAAGGCTCCGTTATGAACCGGGCCATGGCCAGGGGGCGGGTCATGGCGTCGGACATTACTTGAGCCGGTCGCTGAGACCATGTGTCTGCTATAACTCGGGCTCCGGCCTGGACGAGGGGTCGAGTGGATCCTGTCCCGGCTGTAAGAGTACGCCTCTTGCCGCGCCAGTGCTGTCTGAAGGAGTTCCCTCACCCGGCGGGTTCCAATAGCCGTCGGAGAGTCGCCGTCAATTGGGAGGGCCGCCAGCCGTGCTGCTCCGGCAACCATGTTCTCCAGCGGGTTAGCATAATGACCCGGTGGTATTGGCACATACTGAGGCGGGGCAGGGTTCACCCAGGGAGGCCCCATCACTTGTGGCCGAACAGGGGTCCCCGAAGGGGACCCGGTATCCGTACTTGATTGAGCCGGCGTCGGGGCCCCAGCTTGCATCGTCGATGTAGAGCTTGCCGCGACGACTCTCGGTCATCCGTCCCATACCGTATCCCTTGAGCCCTCCGAAGCTGCCCTTCAAGAACTCAAATCCACCGTGCGCTGGCCCCACGGTGGGCCCCAACTGTCGTGGAATTGTCACGGCAGATGTCCTCAAGCTAGGACTTAGTTGTGGAGCCATCGCCGCTAGGAAGCTTGGAGGGGTTAACGGGACAAGGAACACGAGGGTTTATACTGGTTCGGCCCCTTACGGTGAAGGTAAAAGCCTACGTCCAGTTGGTGTGGTATTGATTAGGGTTTCGATGACCATGGAGCTAAACTGCTATGCCCGGCTCTCGATGAGATCTTTCTTGTCCCTAAACCGCTGCCCGGTCGTCCCTTTATATAGAGAGGTTGCCGCCCAGCGGCTCTCAGAGTCCCGGCCGGCTCATAGAAGTGTCCGGCTCGGACTCTCAACTATTCTTGCCTTACACTACAAGTCTCGCCATACGGCGGTTTATCACTACGGGTCTTAAGCCATCTCAGGGTCTTAAGCCCATCTTTGGCCCACCGTCTTCAGGCTTAGCGCCAGGCTTCAAGTGATGACCCTTATGAGTAACCCGGCCCCTTCTGGAGGGTGACTCTAAGGTTTATATCCACAACAACTTCCGAAGATTTCTTGGTTATGTGTTGACGGATGGATACAGCTGGATCTAGGGATTGCTAGTTTGGGTGATATATTTTGTGTCCCGTGTATCCCCAACACCAGATTGCATAACCAGAAAGTTTCGGGAGTTTATAAGTGGGAATTCAAGTAGCTCCTAGGATATCTTTCCGACACACGCATGATATGAGATTGGGGTTCGACGTCTAGTGGTCCGCCTTTCCACGGTTGGTTTTACAGTGGTCTCGTAGTGTCTTAAAGAGTCCTTGGCTATGCCGACTCGGGGATGCTTTGTATGTCATGTGCACTGCCTGGTACATGATAGTGCTGTACGACCGAGCTCGTGTGGGCCACACCACGAAAACTTCGGACGAAATCTCGATCATATGTTTGTTCCGGCTTATTCTGCAAGCCAATACTTTGTTTTGTTTTGAATCGTGATATTCGAGTTGCTTCAAAGTCAAATGTTGATTCCATACTTTTTTTCTAAGTGGCTTCTCAACTTATGGAAGTGTGATGATTTACTATGGAATTCATTTGTTCATCCTCGTTCGAATGTTTATTGTGAAGACTATATGTTGCAATTTCTATCCGTTGATTCTACTTGTCTATTTGTCTATCAAGATGCTAACGGATGTCACCCTCTTCAGGATGGCTCCGCCAACGCGTCAGAATCCGGAACGCAATGATGGGAGTCAGGCGAACCCTCCGCCACCACCTCCGCCTCCGGAGGCATGGCAAGCTATCATGGCAGCCACCAACGCCAATGCTCAGATGATTCTGCAACTCTTGCAAGAACGCACCCAAGGGCAAGGCAATCAAGGAAATCAAGGTCAAGGCAACAATTGGGCTCACTTCGCTACCCTCAACCAGTTTCTCGCAAATCAGCCAAATTCTTTCAGCTACTGTGCCGAGGCCACGGATGCCGATGATTGGCTCGCGGACATCAACAAGCATTTTGAATGTAGCAATGTCAGGCCTGAGGACTATGTCAAGTTCGCTTCTTTTTAGCTCAAGGACCAAGCTGCTGATTGGTATCAACAATACAAAGATTCCGGAGGAGGTCGTGTGATCACTTGGACTGACTTCTGTCGGGACTTCAAAGCGCACCACATTCCACAAAGTGTTGTTGAGAGCAAGCATGAGGAGTTCCGCAATCTCAAGCAAGGCAACATGTCTGTGTATCAATTCAACATCCAGTTTTAGAAACTTGCTCGCTTCGCTAAACAAGACGTTCCTGATGGAAAGAGCATGATCTATCACCTCAGAGGTGGCCTTAGAGAGGATCTGCAGTTAGCTCTCGTTCTTGTTGAGCCTACTCAGTTTGATCAATTCTATAACATGGCACTGAAACAAGAGGCTGCTCAGCTCAAGTGTGAGGCTTCTAAGAAGAGAGTCAGAGACGCAGTTCAGTCTTCTTCTTCCTCGCTAGTGGCTGCTAAGCAACAGAAGTTCTGGTTGCCTCCTCCTCCTCCGTTTCGTCAGCCTTACCAGCAGAAGAACAAAGGTGGCCATGGATCTTCCCACTCTTCCAACTCTGGCTATCAGAACAAGTCTCAGAATCAAGCTCCAAAGTCAAATGCTCCTTATCACCGTCCACTCTCAGAGCTGACTTGCAACAAGTGTCAGCAGAAAGGTCAGTATGCTAACAAGTGCTTCAACCAAAGGCGTCTTCCGCCTCCTCCTCCTATCAGATCTTCCAGCAATGCAGTGGTCAAGCATAATCCCAAGTCTGCAAAGGTGAACATGATGAATGCTGCTCAAGCGGAGGAATCTACTGATGTGATAATGGGTAATCTCTTAGTTAATGATATTCCTGCAAAAGTTCTTTCAGATACTGGTGCATCCCTTTCTTTCATTTCGAGACCTTTTGTTGCCAAGCATGAGTTTGTGACGGAAAAGATTCCTATCCCGTTGAAGATTGTGTCACCGGGTAAGAAAATGACATCTAATAATTGTGTCCCGGATGTTTCTATCAAGATGGGGAACTATAAATTTCTGTCTAAACCAATTGTTCTTGGTGACTCGGATATTGATCTAATTCTCGGGATGGACTGGCTTTCTAAAAACAAGGCTCAACTTGATTGTGCTGCCAGGGAAATTCAATTGACACACTCTTCTGAGGATGTTATTATTTATGCCGCTCGTGATGAAACCATTCGGTTTTTTTCTCTCAATGAGAACGGCGAATTGAATGCCATCTCTCAGATTCCAGTCGTTTGTGAGTACCAAGATGTTTTTCCAGAAGAGCTTCCGGGTATGCCTCCTCACCGGCCAGTTGAGTTCGTTATCGATCTTGAGCCGGGCACTGAACCCGTTTGCAAGCGTCCATACAAGCTTGGACCCAAGGAGCTGAAGGAATTGAAGAAACAGCTCGATGAACAAGAGCGTCTGGGTTTGATCAGACCGAGTTCTTCTCCATGGGGTTGTGGTGTTCTTTTTGTCCAGAAGAAGGATGGCACGGACCGACTTTGTGTCGACTACCGTCCATTGAACAAGAAGACAATCAAGAACAAGTATCCACTTCCCAACATCAATGATCTATTCGAGCAACTTAAAGGTGCCAAAGTATTCTCCAAGCTTGACCTTCATATGGGTTATCACCAGATTCGCATTCCTGAAGAGGATATACCCAAGACAGCATTCAGAACAAGCTTTCGTTCTTATGAATATACTGTCATGTCTTTCGGTCTTGTCAATGCTCCTCCAACATTCTCTCGGATGATGAATTTCATCTTCAACCCCTATACCAATGAATTAGTCCTGGTGTATCTCGATGATATCTTGGTCTTCTCCAAGAATAAGAAGGATCATGCCAAACATTTGCGATTGGTGCTCGACAAGCTCAGAGAGTATCAATTTTATGCGAAGTTTTCCAAATGTGAGTTTTGGCTTGATGAAGTTCTCTACCTTGGTCACATCATCTCTGCCAAGGGCATCGCTGTTAACCCCGAGAAGGTGTCTGCAATTCTGAATTGGGAACCTCCTCAGAATGTCAAGCAGCTCCGCAGTTTTCTTGGTCTTGCAAGCTATTGCCGAAGATTCATTGAGAATTTCTCTACGATTGCAAAGCCTCTTTCCAACCTTCTCCAGAAGCATGTGAAGTATGTCTGGTCTCCTGAGTGTGACGTTGCTTTCAACACTCTCAAAGAGAAACTCGTCACAGCTCCTGTCTTAACTCCTCCTGACGAATCCAAGTCTTTCGAAGTTTTCTGTGATGCTTCTCTTCAAGGTCTCGGTGCTGTGTTAATGCAAGAGAAGAAAGTTGTGGCCTATACCTCTCGTCAGTTGATGCCCAATGAGAAGAACTACCCCACTCACGATCTTGAGTTTGCGGCAGTTTTCCATGCATTAATAACGTGGAGACATCTCTTGTTGGGAAGACAAGTGGACATTTTCACCGATCACAAGAGTCTCAAGTACATCTTCACTCAGCCCCACCCAATCTCAGGCAAACTCGATGGGTCGAAATGATTCAAGAGTACAATCCGAGTATTGAATATACTCTAGGCAAAGCCAATGTCATTGCAGATGCTTTGAGCAGGAAGGCTTATTGCAACAGCTTAATTCTCAAGCCATTCCAACCGGATCTTTGTGAAGCTTTCCGCAAGCTGAATCTCCAAGTAGTTCCTCAAGGCTTTCTTGCCAAACTCATAGTCTCTCATACTTTGGAATATCAAATTCGTGAGGCACAACTCCTGGATACCATGGTGAAGAAGGTGAAACGTGGTATCGACAAGGGTCTTTCCAAATACAAGTGCTATCACATTGATGACAGAGACACTTTATTCTTCGAGGACCAGATTGTGGTTCCTAAAGGTGATCTAAGGAAAGTCATTATGAACGAGGCGCACAATTCTCTTCTTTCCATTCATCCTGGAAGTACGAAGATGTACCATGATCTCAAGCAGTCGTATTGGTGGACTCGAATGAAGCGAGAAATCGCTCAGTTCGTGAATGAATGTGATGTCTGTCGAAGAGTGAAAGCAGAACAGCAATGACCAGCTGGTCTCCTCCAACCTCTTGCTATCCTAGAATGGAAGTTTGATCATATCGAAATGGACTTCGTGACTGGATTTCCAAAGTCCAAGCACGGAAATGATGCTATCTTCGTTGTCATCGACAAGCTTTCTAAAGTGGCTCATTTCCTTCCAATCAAAGAATCCATCACAGCAGCTCAGTTGGCAGAGCTATACACCTCCAGGATTGTTTCCTTGCACGGCATTCCACAATTGATTTCTTCAGATCGTGGAAGCATTTTCACTTCTAAGTTCTGGGACTCCTTCCAGAAGGCCATGGGCACCAACATTCGCTTCAGCACAGCTTTCCATCCTTAAACTAGTGGCCAAGTCGAGCGAGTCAATCAAATTCTTGAAGATATGCTCAGGGCTTGTGTCATTTCCTTTGGCATGAAATGGGAAGATTTCCTTCCATATGCCGAATTCTCCTACAACAACAGCTTCCAGGCGAGTTCGGGCAAGGCCCCATTCGAGATTCTCTATGGCAGAAAGTGCCGTACTCCTCTGAATTGGTCAGAGACTGGTGAACGCCAACTTCTTGGTAATGACTTAATCACAGAGGCTAAAGAAATGTGTAAAGTCGTCCGTGAAAATCTCAAAGCCGCGCAATCGCGCCAGAAGAGTTACTATGATAGTAAGCACCGTGATGTGGCTTTCGAGATCGGAGACCATGTCTACCTCCGCGTCTCTCCAATGAAAGGCACTCGTCGCTTCGGTATCAAAGGGAAGCTTGCCCCTAGATACGTGGGTCCTTTCAAGATCATTGGCAAAAGAGGCGACCTCGCCTATCAACTTGAGCTTCCTTCCAACTTCACGAACGTGCACGATGTGTTCCACGTGTCACAGCTCCGCAAGTGCTTCAAGACGCCTGAGCGCACCATCAACTTCGAAGAGATTGACCTCCAAGAAGATCTGTCTTATCATGAGCACCCCGTTGCTATTCTCGAAGAAACTGAGCACAAGACTCGCAACAAGTCAATCAAATTCCTGAAAGTGAAGAGGTCGCACCATTCCGACCGAGAAGCCACCTGGGAACGCGAGGACCATCTCCGTTCTGAATATCCGGAGTTCTTTCAGTCCTAGATCTCGGGACGAGATCCTCTCGTAGTGGTGGAGTGTTGTAACACCCCGGATGTAACTTGCCATATTTGTAACTCCAACTCTTGCCATTTTTGGCGTGTGTTATGATATTCCCTCCGTGGTCGGGTTTTGTTTTCCGTTTTGCATGTTGTTCATGTCATGCATCTCATATCATGTCATCATGTGCATTGCTTTTGCGTACGTGTTCGTCTCTTGCATCCGAGCTTTTTCCCCGTTGTCCGTTTTGCAATCCGGCACTCCCACCTCCTCCGGCGCACCCCTCTTGTTTCTTTTCGTGAGTGGGTGTTAAACGTTCTCAGAATGGACCGAGGCTTGTCAAGTGGCCTTGGTATACCACCGGTAGACCACCGGTCAAGTTTCGTTCCATTTGGAGGTCGTTTGGTACTCCAACAGTTAACCGGGTAACCGCAAAGTCCATTTATGTGTGCCGCAAAACCCCCTCTCTAAACAGCCCAAAACCCAGCAAACTCACTTCCATGCTCTAGGTCGTTCGATCACGATCGTGTGGGTGAAAACCGCACTCCATTTGGAGCTTCCTAGCTCCCTCTACCTATAAATATGTGAGCCTCCCTGTCGTGGAACTGTCACGGCAGATGTCCTCAAGCTAGGACTTAGTCGTGGATCGATCGCTACTAGGAAGCTTGAAGGGGTTAACGGGACAAGGAACACGAGGGTTTATACTAGTTCGGCCCCTTACAGTGAAGGTAAAAGCCTACGTCCAGTTGAGGTGGTATTGATTAGGGTTTCGATGACCAGGGAGCTTAACTGCAATGCCTCGCTCTCGATGAGATCTTTCTTCTCCCTAAACCGCTGCCGGGTCGTCCCTTTATATAGGGAGGCTGACGCCCAGCAGCTCTCAGAGTCCCGATGCCGGCTCATACAAGTGTTCGGCTAGGACTCTCAACTATCCTTGCCTTACACTACAAGTTTTACTATAATGATGATCGTAACTACGGGCCTTAAGCCATATCCGGGTCTTAAGCCCATCTTTGGCCCACCGTCTTCACGCTTGTCGTCGGGCTTCTGGCGATGACCATTATGAGTAACCTGGCGCCTTCTGGCGGGTGACTCTAAGGTCTATATCCTCAACATTAGGCCCCAGACTGATTTGAGCCGGCTCATGTCAATCTCCAATCCCATCGACAGACAATCTCCGGCTTACAATTGTGTGAAGGCCATAACCCGACGTGACGTCATCCTCTGGACTCCGGGTAATCCGCCATGACGTCATCTTCCATTAAGTCCGGTTTTTACTCCGCCAGATCCGCAACGAATCTTACCTTTACTGTCATCCCGAAAATCAAGGCGTCTCGTGGGGAGATAACCACGCTGTGGTCTCCTCATTTCTCGCGCCCACTTATGAGCTCGCCCTTATAAATAGGCCGGCCCGACGGGCCTTCCTCACTCTCCCTCTTCTGTCGTCCCCTTCCTCTCACTGCCCCCGTGCCTGCTCGAACTCCGCCGCCGTCTCCGCCGCAACAGAGCTCCACGTCGTCGTCGTCCTTGGCCGCTGCATCACCCTGACCCGGTCCAGACAAACGCGACGACCTCCGCGACTCTTCAGCACCGGTAAGTCCTCGATACTTCATAGGGTAGATCCCCATTAGGGCTCCGGAGTTCATCCTCTGTTCTTCGTAGTTCGTCGTGTCCCTTGGTAGATTTGACTTTTACTGCCCTTTTTTGATCTTAGCTCCGTACAGAACCACTGCGGTAGATGTTTAAGACCCATTTCACATGTAAGTAGCCCTCTTTGTACTGCATAAGAACCTTGTTCGAGCCCAAGAACTTCTCCTGCCTCTGTTTTTAGGTCTAGAAATTTTTTCTTTTAGTCGACCATTTTGATCCAAAATTTTTACTGCGATCTGTGAAACTTGTTTTCACCATACTTAGTAAAAAACTGCACTTGTTGAATCATGGCGGTTTAAATTTCCGGTTTAAAGAAACCACGCGCCGTAGAACCTTCCGGCTTAAAGAAAACCATGCGCCATAGAATTTTCCGGCTCATCTGTGATAAGGCCGTAGACAGTCGAATTACTCTCAATGCCCCGGGCGGCTTACATAACCCGGCGCACTTACATATATGTCATTAGTCCCCTCATAAGCCGCCACTTTAACACTGAACTGTAAATTTCCTCCAGCCTATAATTAAACCGGACGTTTCCTTTTATCATAGGCTGCCGACTTTCATCATGCCTCCCAAAACTCCTAAAGCCCCCATCACTTGCAATTGGATGAGGTCCAATGTCACCAATGAGACTTTAGCAGATTTTGTCAAGTCAGGCCACCTGCCGAAGAAAGATGTCATGTCCTACCGTTCCCCTGACCCGTCAGAAGAGAGACCACAGCCAAGGGACGAGGAGGTGGTTATTTTTGCGGATCACATGAGCCAAGGCTTCGCAATGCCCGGCTCAAAGTTTTTTAGAGACGTGCTGAATTTCTTCGACCTGCGGCCTCAAGACATAGGACCCAACTCAGTGTCCAATATCTGCAACTTCCAAGTGTTTTGCGAGGTCTACCTTGGAGAGGAGCCCAGCCTGCTGCTCTTCAGAGAGCTCTTCTACCTGAACCGTCAGAATGAGTGCGCCAATGGGCCAAGTTTGGAGCTTGGCGGCATCTCCATTCAGCGGCGGAGGGACTGCCTTTTCCCTTACGCAGAGCCGCCGAGCCACCCCAAAGACTGGAATCTGATGTGGTTCTATTGCCAAGACACGTCACCGCCTGATGAGAGCCCGCTGCCCGGCTTTCGCCCTTCACGTCTGGAGCCAACTCACCCGTTGTCTGACAAGTTAACTCAGGCAGAACGCCAACCTCTGCTCCCCACCATCAACAAGATCAAGGCTCTCTTGGGCAATGGTCTCAACGGAATCGATCTGGTCCGGGTCTGGATCTCCTAGCGGGTGATCCCATTGAGCCGCCGCCCCGGCTTAATGTGCGAGTACACGGGCCGAAAAGATGACCCCCAAAGACACAGCCGCAATGATCTTCCTGAAGATGTTGCAGAGGATATGACCAAGGCTCTCCTGAACGAGAGCCTGGCAGACTGCGGGAGGACCGGGTTAGCCCCCTTCTGCAAGACCAATCCAGCCCCAACAGTAAGCCACTAATTCAAACATTTTATCTTTCTCTACAGATAACCTTCATATGAATCTTTTAAGAAATCATCATTGTATTCTTCAGGCTGATGACATATTCTGGCGGGTCAAGTATGACCATGAAGCGGCCAAGAAGGCCAGAAAGGCGAAGAAAGCCGCCAAGAGAACCGCTCCCCGCAAGAAGGGAAGTAGGCCCACTGCTTCGGAACTGTTGCAGCTAAGTGACAGCTCCGAGTCTGAGGTAACTCCTAAACCTGTAAGCTCTTGTTATATTTGTTGTTTATTTCTGTCCGCCTTATCAATGCTGTTTATCAACAGGAGGACACCGGAGCCAGTAACCCGGTGGTTGAAGAGGTAACAATACTTTCCTCCGACTCGGAGCCCTTGCCAAGGCTGAAAATCCGAAGGGTAACCCGGAAAGTAAGCTTTTTCACATCCTTTAGCTTATCAAGACCCTCAATTTATTTTAAAGCGACAGGTTCATGAGAGCCGGCGGCACACCCGGACCGACAAAAGCACTGACCTCTCCTCCGTGTTACCTGACGCATCGAGGAAACGCCGGACCGAGGTGATCTCAAAATTGTACCCTTTTCATCCTTTTGCGGGTGTTATACGCCAACCGCTTAATTCTTCTGACTCAAATTATCAGGAGACTTCCCCTTCTTCCGGCGACTCTATGCAGTCGAATCTGCCGGCTTTCAACACCGTGCTCGGGTAATGATAATCATCTCATGTCTGACCTTTACTCATACTTTTTGTACTAACCTCTCTTGTCCTTTCAGTGCCCAGGCAAAGCTCACCAAGAGGGCGAAGAAGACCAAATCGGCCGGAGAACCGGATTTGCCTGAGCCGGAGGTAGCGGCTCAAGAGCCGCCAGCTGCCTTCGCCCCCGAAGCCACCGCTCCAACCGACCAGGCAACTGCAGAAGCTTCTGCTAACCCGGAGGCCTCCGGCTCGGCTCAACCAGCAAATGATCCGGACGTGGTAACCACCCGGACAGAATTTGTTGAGCCGGGGAGACCTACTGCACTGGCCAAGTGCTCTGCCAAGGGGGAATTACTGCAGCCCCGCCGGGTTAGTCTGGATCTCACTGACTATGCCAACCTGAGCATCGGAGAGCTCGTCTCCGGCTATGTCAGCCAAGTGCACAAGAGCCGGGATGCAGAGATCGCCATGGTGAACCAGATCCAGCAGAAGTCTGAGGTATTATTCTTCTGTCTTCTTACTTACTGCCTAGTTACCTTTACCATGCTAGCCCCCAAGTCGACGACTTATGATTGAATATGTGGTAGACTGAAGTTCCGACTTACTTCCATGAACCGGTGACTTGTAGATAGGAACATTCGATACACATTAGCCCCCAAGTGCCAAGTGTCTTTGCTTGGAAAACGCTTGGGACTTTGAAATTTGCATAGTAACTGTTCATGCTATAACCCGGAAATTATGCAGGCTGCTGGCAAGAAGTTTGAAGCGGACATCGCTGATCTCAAGAACAGGCTGAAGACGCAAGAGACGGAGACCCGGAAAGCAAAAGCCAAATTTGTGTCCAGCATTGCTGCACAAGAAAAGCTAAAGACAGACTTTGATGCTGAACGGAGAGCCTGGGCCGAAGAGAAGGCCACTCTGGTGAACCGAGCCGAACAGGCGGAGAAGGCCCTGTCACAGAAGACGGCCGAGCTCACCGGCTTAAAACGCCAAGTGTCCCAAATGGTTGCTGCAATCTTCGGTAAGTCATCAGCCGGCTTTCATCCAGTTTAAAATTTTAATGTCTCATAACCCATTATTAACGGCGGCTCATCTTACTCTGTAACGCAGGTCCCAGAAGCGCCAACCTCAATCAAAGCGTGGTCACCAAGCTGAAAGCCGTGTACACCCTGGTGGAGCAACTCTACACCAGGTCACAGCGCGCCTTGGCTGTGGTGGCCCTATCCAATGAGGTGCCGACTCACCTGGCGGAAGTCCTTCGCCGGCTCGCCGTTCTTCCCCAACGTATCCAAGAACTGCAACGGGCCTCTGCAAGATCCGGAGCCATAGCAGCGCTAAGCCGGGCTAAGGCGTTCCTTCCAGAGCTAGACCCGGCGGACATCGCTCTAGGCTACCCCAGTTTGAAGGAAGATGGCACCGCCTTCGACCAGAAAGACTTCGCAGCTTGCGTGAAGATCGTACGCCCGGTGGCCACTCTGATTGGCAATGATACAGATCTGACTAAGTATCAGCCGGGTTATGATGCAGAGAATCAGAGGATCCCCACTCCGCGGTATGAAGCCCTTAGTTTAATCCCGCCGGCTCGTCAGCACACCTTCGCCCCGGAGATTGACCCGGCTGGGTTAATTGACGAGGAAGCTCAGTTCGAAGCTCTGAGCGGCATCGACAGGAAGTCGTCGACTTTCCAGACCTTGGGAACAGCCGGAGGAGAAGAGAGGAATGAGCCGGAGACTTCCACCCAGCAGGCATCTTAATCCTGTAGGCGGCTTACCAAACAATGCTTCACCCCTTTTGGACTCAATGAGTCTTGTAATAGAATAGGGTCAACACTTTAACTGGGCCGTGCCATCGCGCACATATTGAATGCTGAATCCTTACGAAAGTTGCTTCCTTATATGTCTCCGGGTCATTCATTTTCCTTAGCCTCAAATAATTGCCCTTACTATCCTGCATAGAGGGACAAATCACAAGTCTCGAGGCGGCTTACCGCACTGAGAATCGTAGGTTTAGACATATAACCCGGAAGATGAATCAAAAAAGACTGGTCCTCAACCATGTATTTGACATAGCCGTAATAACACACTTACCGTCTTATATAACCCGGATAATAAGGTTGGTACCTCAACTCTGGTTTACCAGTCTTAAGAACGCCGATTGTATTCAGCTAATACTGTAGATCAAAACCTTAAGCCGGCAGGGTGACACCCACCATGCATACTTGAAATAATCAGAAGAACTTGCTATAACTCAGCAAAACTTAGAGGCTTCCGGTTCGAATACGACCAGAGACCCGTCCCAAAGGGGTTATGCTAAGATTCGAATACGATCATATAGCCCCCAGTGGGTGTGGCGATGCCAATCAACAGGGTACGGACAGCTATGTTCTCTTTGGTTCGAATACGACCCATGTCTGAACAGGAAGCCCCCAAATGACTTTAAGAATTTTTTAACGACGCTAATTCGAATACGATCCGCGTCGGTACCCAAAAGGGGTTAAACTATGATTCAAATATGATCAAAGAAAACTCCCTAATGAGCTCGGCCCTTTGCCAATCAAATGGGTATCGACAGCTATGTTCTCTTTGGTTCGAATACGACCTATGTTTGAACAGGAAGCCCGCAAGTGACCTTATTGCCTATGGCTAGATTCGAATGTGATCATAAGCCGGATTCTCCTTCAAGTTATCATGTAATCTTGCAATGAAAACAACACGTGCACATTTGGAGGAGAAAAAAGGACAGAGGTCCTGCTTTTATTGCTTATCAAAATATATACATGGCGTAGAGAAATATGTACAGTATGAGAGCCGGCGGCTCAAGTGTAATAAGGCCGAAGCTAAGCTATGTTCCACGGCCGACGGGTCTCCTCCTCCGACTTACGTGAATCTTTATGCTCCCGAACGTCGATAAGGTAGTATGACCCGTTGTGCAAGTTCTTGCTGACCACAAAGGGCCCTTCCCAAGGCGGGGATAGCTTGTGTGCATCTGTTTGATCTTGGATGAGCCGGAGCACCAGATCACCTTCCTGGAAGACCCGAGATTTAACCCGGCGACTATGATAGCGGCGGAGGTCTTGTTGGTAAATCGCTGAGCGAGCTGCTGCCACATCACGCTGTTCGTCCAGCAAGTCTAGAGCATCCTGGGGCGCCTGTTTATTTTCCGCTTCGACATAAGCCGCCACTCGAGGCAAGTCATGACGGATGTCACTTGGGAGTACTGCTTCTGCCCGATAAACCATGAAGAAAGGCGTGAACCCTGTAGATCTGTTAGGAGTAGTGTTGAAGCTCCATAACACGGATGGCAATTCCTCCACCCAACAACCCGGCGTCCGTTGCAAAGGGACCAAAAGCCGGGGCTTGATGCCCTTCAGGATCTCCTGAATAGCTCTCTCAGCTTGACCATTGGATTGAGGATGAGCTACTAATGAAACATCAAGTCTAATATGCTCTCGTTGGCAAAACTCCTCCATGGCGCCCTTGGACAAATTGGTACCATTGTCAGTTATAATGCTGTGTGGAAAGCCAAAGCGAAAGATCACCTTTTTCATAAACTGAAATGCTGTGGCTGCATCACACTTGCTAACTGGCTCTGCTTCAACCCACTTGGTAAACTTGTCAACTGCCACCAAGAGGTGGGTCTTCTTATCCTTAGACCTTTTAAAAGGCCCAACCATATCAAGCCCCCAGACCGCAAAGGGCCAAGTAATTGGGATCATCCTCAGCTCCTGAGCCGGCACATGAGCCCGTCGCGAGAACCTTTGGCAACCATCACATTTACTGACCAAGTCCTCCGCATCAGCATGAGCCGTTAGCCAATAGAAACCATGACGAAAAGCCTTGGCGACAAGAGACTTTGAGCCGGTGTGATGACCACAATCCCCTTCATGAATCTCACGCAAGATCTCTTGACCTTCCTCAGGGGAGACACAACGCTGGAATGCTCCCGTAACACTGCGATGATGCAACTTGCCATTGATAACGATCATTGACTTGGCCCGCCGGGTCATGTAAGCCAGATAGGGCATTGTCCAGTCTGGTATGCCTCCGGGTCAGGGACAGCCAAGTGTTCTTCTGTAGGGAACTTAACAGAAGGGCTATACAGGACATCCAGGAAAGTATTAGGCGGCACCGGCTTTCGCTGAGAGCCCAGCCGGCTTAGGGCATCAGCCGCCTCGTTCTTCCTGCGATCAATGTGCTCCACTTGGTAACCCTGGAAGTGTCCAGCAATGGCATCAACCTCACGGCGATAAGCCGCATGAGAGGGTCCTTGGAGTCCCACCTTCCTGATACTTGTTGAGCCACCAAATCTGAGTCGCCAAAGCACCTTACTCGGCTCAAATTCATCTCCTTAGCCATCCGAAGACCATGGAGCAAGGCCTCATACTCAGCCGCATTGTTAGTGCAAGGAAACATCAACTGTATCACATAATGGAACTTGTCACCTTTAGGGGAAGCCAATACCACTCCAGCCCCCGAGCCCTCCAACTGCCTAGACCCATCAAAGTGAATAGTCCAGTATGTGTTATCCGGCTTTTGCTCGGGCACTTGTGACTCTGTCCAATCATTGATGAAATCCACCAAGGCCTGAGATTTAACGGCAGTGCATGGCACGTATTTGAGACCATGAGGTCCAAGCTCTATAGCCCACTTAGCCACTCTCCCTGTGGCCTCTCTGTTTTGAATGATATCACCAAGAGGGGCAGAACTGACCACAGTAATAGGGTGACCCTGGAAATAATGCTAAAGCTTCCGGCTTGCCATGAACACCCCATAAACAAGCTTCTGCCAATGCGGATACCGCTGCTTGGACTCAATGAGCACTTCACTGACATAATAAACCGGCCGCTGAACCGGATGCTCCTTATCCTCTTCCTTGCGCTCCACCACCACGGCCACACTGACGGCTCGTGTATTAGCAGCCACATACAGCAATAAGGGCTCCTTGTCAATTGGAGCAGCAAGGACCGGGGGCTCTGCCAGCTGCTTTTTCTTCAAATCCTCAAAAGCGGTATTGGCTGCATCATTCCAGACAAAGTTATCAGTTTTCTTCATCAACTGATATAATGGCATGGCCTTCTCACCCAAACGGCTTATAAACCGGCTCAAAGCAGCGTTGCGACCCGCCAAGCGCTGAACGTCATTTATACACGCCGGCTTAGCCAGGGAGGTGACGGCCTTGATCTTCTCCGGGTTAGCTTCAATGCCTCTGTCAGAAACCAAGAAACCCAAGAGCTTGCCAGCAGGAACACCAAAAACACACATGGCCGGGTTAAGCATCATCTTGTAAACCCGGAGATTATCGAAGGTCTCCCTTAAATCATCTATCAGGGTTTCCTCCTTTATGGACTTAACCACAATATCGTCCACATAAGCATGAACATTGCGCCCAATCTGGTTATGAAGACAGTTCTGCACACAACGCTGATAACTCGCCTGTGCACACTTGAGTCCAAAGGGCATCGACACATAGCAGAAGGCTCCAAAGGGAGTGATGAATGCCGTCTTCTCCTTGTCCTTAACTGCCATTTTAATATGATGATATCCGGAATAAGCATCCAAGAAACTTAAGCGCGCACAACCTGCCGTAGCATCAATAATTTGATCAATACGGGGAAGGGCAAAAGGATCAGCCGGACACGCCTTGTTTAAGTCCGTGTAGTCCACACACATCCGCCAAGTGCCGTTCTTCTTAAGTACGAGCACCGGGTTAGCTAACCACTCTGGGTGAAAGACTTCAACGATAAACCCGGCCGCCAAGAGCCAGGCCACCCCTTCACCAATAGCTTTCCGCCTCTCTTCATTAAACCGCCGAAGGAATTGCCTGACCGGCTTAAATTTCGGATCAACATTGAGAGTGTGCTCAGCGAGTTCTCTAGGTACACCTGGCATGTCAGAAGGTTTCCATGCGAAGATGTCCCTATTATCACGGATGAACTCGATGAGCGCGCCTTCCTATTTTGGATCCAGATTGGCACTGATGCTAAATTGCTGAGATGAGTCTCCTGGAACGAAATCAACAAGTTTAGTCTCATCAGCTGACTTAAATTTCATCGCCGGCTCATGCTCCGTAGTCGGCTTTTTCAGAGAGGTCATATCCTTTGGGTCAACATTGTCCTTGTAAAACTTCAACTCTTCCGTTGCGCAAACAGACTCTGCATAAGCTGCATCGCCTTCCTCACATTCCAGAGCCACCTTCCGGCTGCCGTGAACCGTAATGGTTCCATTATGACCCGGCATCTTGAGCTGTAAATACACGTAACACGGCCGTGCCATGAACTTGGCGTAAGCCGGCCGCCCAAATATGGCATGGTATGGACTTCTTATCCTGACCACCTCAAAGGTCAATATTTCCACCCTGTAGTTGTGCTCATCTCCAAAGGCCACTTCCAACTCGATCTTGCCGACTGGATAAGCCGACATACCAGGTACCACACCGTGGAAAACAGTGTTTGACTGGCGGAGGTCCTTATCAACTAACCCCATACGGCGGAAAGTCTCATAATAGAGGATGTTAATACTGCTGCCTCCATCCATAAGCACCTTAGTAAACTTATATCCTCCCATCTGAGGAGCCACCACCAAGGCCAAGTGACCCGGATTATCCACCCGGGGAGGGTGATCCTCCCTACTCCACACTACAGGCTGCTCAGACCACCGCAAGTAGCGTGGAACTGCCGGCTCAACAGCATTCACAACCCTCTTATGAAGCTTCTGATCTCGCTTACACAGACAGGTGGTAAACACATGATACTGTCCACCACTAAGCTGCTTTGGATTGGTCTGATAACCCCCTTGCTGTTGTTGATGGCTCTGGTTAGACTGCTGATTAAAGCCCCCTTGGCCGTTCTGAGGATTAGAGCTTGAGCCGCCGCCCGGGCCATGAAAGCCGCCGGCGCCTGAGCCGCCGCCCGGGCCATTGTTGCCGTTGAAGGTGTTGGAATTCTTAAAGGCTTTCATGATTGCACAGTCCTTCCATAGATGAGTTGCTGGCTTCTCCCTAGAGCCATGCCTTGGACAAGGCTTATTCAACAGCTGCTCCAGAGTCGGGCCTGACCCGCCGCCTCAGGGAGGTGGCCTCCCTTTGCGTCGCTGATTATTCCCCTGCGAGAAGGTGTTGGCTACGAACTCTAGGCTGCCATCGGCCTTGCGCTTGCCACCTCCTTGGTTCCCCGGGTTATGCTGAGGACCCTTGCCATTGCCGTTCTTCTTTCCCTTCCCTGTCCTTTCATCATCTGAAGGGGGGTCCTTGGTACAATCAGAATCGGCGTACTTGACAGGAGCCGCCATCAGTGTACCCATATCATTGCAGTCGCGCTTAAGCCTCCCGAGTTTCATCTTCAGGGGCACAAAACGACAATTCTGCTCCAACATTAAGACTGCAGAGCCGGCATCCATCTTATCGGATGAATGTATGATCTCCTTGACCCGGCGAACCCAATGTGTCGTAGACTCACCCTCCTGCTGCTTAGAGTTAGTCAAATCCACAATTGACATGGACTGCCTACAGGTATCTTTGAAATTTTGGATGAACCGGGCTTTTTGCTCAGCCCAGGACCCGATGGAATTCGGTGGTAGCCCTTTCAACCAAGTACGGGCAGTCCCATCTAACATCATGGTGAAGTACTTGGCCATTGCCGCCTCACTGACCTCCAGCAGTTCCATGGCCATCTCGTAATTCTCGATCCAGGCTGCGGGTTCTAAGTCAGCCGTGTAATTAGGCACCTTCCTAGGGCCTTTGAAGTCCTTGGGTAGATGTTCATTGCGGATAGCTGGTACTGAACAAGGGACACCTCTAGTCCTGGTAGGAATACCCACGTCGACGGAAGCCGTCGGATAAGCCGGGGGAGTCTGGTAAGCCGTCAACTGAGGCACCTGCTCCGCCTCTTGCCGTGATCTATCTTGGTCTGCTACGTGAAAGACTCCATTATGAGCCGGGCCATGGCCAGGGGGCGGGTCATGGCGTCGGACGTTACTTGAGCCGGTCGCTGAGACCATGTGTCTGCTGTAACTCGGGCTCCGGCCTGGACGAGGGGTCGAGTGGATCCTATCCCGGCTGTAAGAGTATGCCTCTTGCTGCGCAAGTGCTGTCTGAAGAAGTTCCCTGATCCGGCGGGTTTCCACAGCCGTTGGAGAGTCGCCATCAATTGGGAGAGCCGCCAGCCGTGCTGCTGCGGTGACCATGTTTTCCAGCGGGTTAGCATAATGACCCGGTGGTATTGGTACATGCTGTGGCGGGGCAGGGTTGACCCTGGGAGGCCCCATAACAGGGGTCCCAGACCCGGGCACTACGGCTCCCGGCGGGTTACTAGTCCCTGCATCCGGCGTGTTAAAAAGGTTCCGAGGATTGTAGACCGGAGGGAGTCGAGATTGGGCCTTTTGATGCCTCCTTCTCACGACCTCATTGGACGCGTTCTGATCCATCGTGAGCTGGAAGGACTGCGCCTAAATCAACTGAGTCTGGGCGTCGAGAGCCGCCCTCTCCGCAGCCATCCTGATCCCTTCCGCTGCTAGCTCCTCCTTCGCTTTCACCAGATCTAACTTTAACTGTGCCACCTCCGCGTCATGCTGGGATTGATCCACCGGGTCACCCGTGGCGGTTAACAGGGCCGTCATCTTGTCCGTGAGATCCATCAGCACTTGAGCCGGCGAGGGCACCGGGTTTCCTGCCCCAGCAGCAGGGTTCTGAACAGGCTGCGCACCGGCCATGAAGATTCCAACCCGGCTCGGCGGCTCAAACGGGTCCGGAATACTGTCACCATCGGAACAACCCATGAGCCTGCCATCTTGAAGTTGATACAACGAGTTTGAATCATCTGTGGACGACTCGCCGTCAGAGCCGACGGCCACCGCATCATCAGATCCAGATCCATGAGAAAGCCCTCCATGGATATATCCCACAAAAGCATGCCTTAAGGTAGGCAGGGTTCGGGCGGGTCGTGCACGCTGAGCCGTCTCGATGAGGTCGGCGCAGAGATCCGGCTCAGGGCCCGACTCACCAATCTTGCCAATGAAAACATGAATTCCGCCGAAGGGGACCTGGTACCCGTACTCAATTGAGCCGGCGTCGGGGCCCCAGTCTGCATCGTCGATGTAGAGCTTGCCGCGACGACTCTTGGTCATCCGGCCCACAGCGTATCCCTTGAGCCCTTCGAAGCTGCCCTTCAAGAACTCAAATCCATCGTGCGCTGGCCCCACGGTGGGCGCCAACTGTCGTGAAATTGACACGGCAGATGTCCTCGAGCTAGGACTTAGTCGTGGAGCCATCGCTACTAGGAAGCTTGAAGGGGTTAACGGGACAAGGAACACGAGGGTTTATACTGGTTCGGCCCCTTACAGTGAAGGTAAAAGCCTATGTCCAGTTGAGGTGGTATTGATTAGGGTTTCGATGACCAAGGAGCTTAACTGCAATGCCTGTCTCTCGATGAGATCTTTCTTCTTCCTAAACCGCTGCCGGGTCGTCCCTTTATATAGGGAGGCTGACGCCCAGCAGCTCTCAGAGTCCCGACGCCGGCTCATACAAGTGTCCGGCTCGGACTCTCAACTATCCTTGCCTTACACTACAAGTTTTACTATAATGATGATTGTAACTACGGGCCTTAAGCCATATCCGGGTCTTAAGCTCATCTTTGGCCCACCGTGTTCACGCTTGTCATCGGGGTTCTGGCGATGACCATTATGAGTAACCCGGCGCCTTCTGGCGGGTGACTCTAAGGTCTATATCCTCAACACTCCCCGAAAATCTCGGGTCCCAAAACCCTAACCCGCTACTCCGCGCCGCCGGACGTGTCCGCCCGGGGCCGGACACATCGGCAGCCGCCACCTGTCGCCGCTGCGCCGTCCCCGCCGCGGGCCCCTGAAGCCCGTGCGCTCCGCCCCCGTGCGCCCCG